>NC_071354.1:81841904-82143987 GCF_943734655.1 Sabethes cyaneus
TTACTCATCGGTAGCAATCGGACGGATTGCTAGTCCGGTGATTTGACTAGCTACTTGGAGCTACTATCTGGAAGGAAGAGGCAGCGCAGTTCACTGTTTTCTTGGTGAGTGAACATTTTAGTATACTTCCGAAGCTAGGATTACAGAAATACACAATATTCATTGGAAATTCGATTCCTCTTCGACTCTGTCTTGCAATCGCTGAGCCTTGTGAGCCTGATAGGCTAAATATTTTCGCCTGGTTTATGTACCTACATTTGACTTCGCCGGGACTATTGCACCATTACTGGTTTCTCTAGGTGAGTTGCACAGTATATGCCCGGTCGAAGTAAGGTTTTTGGATATTACACCACCACTCTTTTCCTCTTTGGTGCCCCGTCATACTGGTTGAGTTACTGCTGCATTTATTCGATCTACGGTGACGAGAGTTTTTCATTGAATTGGTATACACCTATTTTATTTGGAGCGCCGCTTTAAGTTTTCTCGGTATACTACACCACAACTTTTCCTTTCGATTACTGTTCGTTGTGAGGCAATACAATGGCTACCACCGACTCAACCAAAAAGTCTCCATCCATGAGAGCATTGACGGCGCAGTTAAAGGAAATACTACTTTCGTTCGACGATATATGGCGGTTCGTACAAAAGTTTAAGGAAACCAACACAGCTACCGAGGTACAGGTACGCTTGGGTAAGTTGGACAAACTATGGGAAGCCTTCAGCAAGACGTTGGTCGAAATCTTCTCCCACGATGACTACAATGTTGAGGGGAACGCATGGGCAAAGGAGAGAATGGAGTTCAGTGATCGCTACTATGAAGCCAAGTCCTTTTTAATGGACAGGGCAAGGGAGCTACAGGAGGCTCCGGTGCTTGAACAATCCAGCCAAGCTGAAGATTCGTCAATGCGGAGTGGCGTCGATCATGTTCGTTTGCCACAGATTCAACTGCAGACATTCAATGGAAACATCGACGAATGGCTCAGCTTCCGTGACCTTTTCACCTCACTCATTCACTGGAAGGAGGACCTGCCAGAGGTGGAAAAGTTCCATTACTTAAAGGGTTGCCTTCAGGGAGAACCCAAGAATCTGATCGACCCTCTACAGATCACAAGAGCCAATTACCAGGTGGCTTGGGATTTACTGTTAAAACGGTACAATAACAGTAAACTGCTAAAGAAGCGCCAGGTGCTTTCTTTATTCAAATTACCAATGCTTTCTAAGGAATCGGCTATGGATTTAAATCTTCTGGTGGAAGGTTTTGAAAGAATAGTTAAAACTCTCGATCAAGTGGTACAGGCCGCTGATTTTAAGGATCTTCTGCTCGTGAATATTCTCAGTTCACGGTTAGACCCAATCACTGCTAGGGGGTGGGAGGAGTCATCAGCATCACGAGAGAAGGATTCACTAGCAGATCTGCTTGAATTTCTACATCGTAAAATCCAGGTATTGCAGTGCTTACCGCCGCGGTCTGTTGAAACTAGGGGTGTTCAGCAGACACAACCAATACAAAAGCAGAAACCGTTAATGGTTAGGACAAATTGTAATTCTACGCAAGTGTCTGGGGGACGCTGCGTGGCCTGCTCTTCCAACCATCCACTCCACCTATGCGAGACCTTTCAGCGTATGGAAGTAGCAGACAAGGACAAGCTACTAAAATCCAATTCCCTTTGCCGAAACTGTTTCAGGACAGGCCACATGGCAAAGGATTGCCAATCCAAGTACTCTTGCTGGAAATGCAAGGGTCGCCACCATACTTTGGTTTGTTTTAAACCGGATAGGAATCGGGATACAAAATTTTCTGCAGTTTCTGGAAGCCGCAAATCATCCGTTCCTGAGCATTCGTCATCCGTGGCCAATTTGACTGCCACGAATGCCTGTAGTTCTGGTAGTAGTACTCATCAATACACCTCTCAAGTGCTATTAGCTACCGCTGTTGTTATAATCGAAGATGACAATGGCAATCGATATCCGGCACGCGCTCTGCTAGACTCCGGGTCGGAAAGCAACTTCGTTACTGAGCGATTAAGCCAACTGTTAACGGTGGTTCGCAACAGAGTGGATGTGTCTGTCCAAGGAATTGGACATCAAATCACTAAGGCAAAACACAAAATACGAGCAGTGATACGTTCCCGAGTATCTTCATTTTCGAGAGAGATGAGTTTTTTGGTTCTCCCAAGGGTTACAGTTAACCTTCCTACAACAAGCATAAACACGGAACGGTGGCCAATTCCGAGTGGAGTCAAATTGGCAGATCCAGCGTTTTTTGAGTCTAAGGCGGTAGACTTGGTGCTAGGCATAGAGGCTTTCTTTGACTTCTTTGAAACGGGTAAACGGATTTCTCTGGGCGAACATATGCCAATACTCAGCGAGTCCGTATTTGGTTGGGTTGCCTGTGGCGGGCATTCCCTTCAAGGACAATCACTTACAGTGAACTGTAACATCTCTACATCGGACGATTTGGATAAATTAATTACTCGTTTCTGGTCTTGCGAGGAAATAGAGTCAAGCAAAGCTCTTTCAGCTGAGGAAAGGCATTGTGAGGAGTTATTTTCGCAAACGGTCAAACGCAACCCTGACGGTCGGTACACCGTTTCCTTGCCAAAGGATGAAGCAATTTTCTCAAATTTGGGCGAGTCACGGGACATCGCATTTCGGCGGCTTCAAGGGACGGAGCGAAGATTAGCAAGAAACGATTCACTGCAAGAACAGTATTCCGCTTTCATGCAGGAGTACCTTCAGCTTGGGCATATGAGAAAGGTAGAAGGGGCAACGACTGACGGGGTCAAGCGGTGCTACTTACCCCATCACCCAGTATTTAAGGAGTCGAGTACTACCACTAAGGTTCGGGTAGTCTTCGATGCTTCCTGCAAGACGGCCTCTGGGAAGTCGTTAAACGATTTGTTGCTGGTAGGGCCAGTAATCCAGGACGATCTTAGATCCATTATTCTCCGTAGTCGAACGAAACAAATAATGCTCGTGTCTGACGTAGAAAAAATGTTCCGTCAAATCGATGTATGCACGGAAGATCGCCCACTGCAGTGTATTCTCTGGCGTTGGTTCCCGAAACAGGAAGTGGAAACGTTTGAGTTAAATACCGTCACATACGGTACCAAGCCGGCGCCGTTTTTGGCCACCAGAACACTGAAGCAGCTGGCGATTGATGAGGAAGATTGTTATCCATATGCGGCAAGAGCAGTACAGGAGGATACCTACATGGATGACATCATAACAGGTGCCGATGAGGTAGAAACGGCCAAAAAATTGCAGGTGCAATTAGACGCATTGACGAAAGCAGGTGGGTTTTCGCTACGGAAATGGGCGTCGAACTGCTCCGACGTACTTAATGGTATCCCACAGAACGATCTGGCGATTCAATCTTCGGAAGGCATAAATCTAGACCCAGATCCTTCGATAAAAACCTTAGGGTTGACATGGATGCCAGTTTCGGATACGCTTAGGTTTCAATTTACGATTCCAACACTCGATTCTGGTGCACCACTTACTAAACGTGTCGTGCTATCGGTAATTGCTACGTTATTCGACCCTTTGGGTCTCCTAGGAGCTGCAATAACATGGGGAAAAATCTACATGCAGCAGTTATGGACGCTGAGGGACGAGAAAGACCAACGATTGGATTGGGATCAGCCGCTACCTTCAACGGTGGGTGAGCAATTTAGCAAATACCACCAACAACTTACTTTGTTTAATATAATTCGCATCGAGCGTTGTGTTGTAATTCCCATGGCAGTTAATATTCAGATACACTGCTTTTCAGACGCTTCTGAGAAAGCGTATGGTGCGTGTCTTTACCTAAGGAGCAGTAATGCACGCGGAAAGGTTTTGGTTCGACTGCTTACCTCGAAATCAAGAGTTGCACCACTCCAAGTACAAACTATTCCTCGATTGGAACTGTGTGGCGCTCGGCTCGCTACTCAGCTTTTCAAGAAGGTTGCCAGTTCGATTAGGGTTACTGCAACCCCATATTTTTGGACGGATTCAACTTGCGTCCTACGCTGGATTAGATCATCACCAACTACATGGACTACCTACGTGGCGAATCGAGTGGCCACAATACAATCAATTTCTGCAGCCTCCCAGTGGAATCATGTTCCCGGACTGCATAACCCAGCTGACCTAATTTCTAGGGGAATTACACCGACAGACATTGTTGATAATAAATTCTGGTGGCAGGGACCAGAATGGCTGGAAAAAGGGGAGGAGGAATGGCCTCACTTTCCCGAAAACACATCAACTACAGATGTAGAATCAGAGGAGAGACGTCGCACAGTATATGCTGGAACGGTTTCAGCAATCACCGATTTTAACAATATATACATGACCCGATTTTCGTCTTATACAGATCTCATTCGTCGCACAGCATACTGGCTGCGATTAAAGAAGCTTCTAAGGATGAAGCAGAAAGGGAACTCGACTTTCTTATCTACGACGGAGTTGAGAGATGCAGAAAACGCATTAATTCGCTTGGTGCAACAAGAAGTCTTTGCAGATGAATGGAAGGCTCTGTCAAATAAGGAGGCAGTTTCTAGGAAATCATCATTGCGATGGTTTAATTCATACATAGCAACAAATCAGCTGATCTGTCTAGGAGGTAGATTGAAGCACTCACTGGAGTCAGAACAGGTTAAACATCCCGTGGTGCTGCCAGCCAATCACTACTTTACTCGTCTTCTGTTGCGACACTACCACGAACGCTTATTGCACGCTGGTCCGCAACTACTATTGAATGTCATTAGACAAAAATATTGGCCACTAGGAGGAAGGAGCGTTGCGAGGCACATAATACACCGCTGTATGAAATGCTACCGTACAAAACCAACCACAGTTCAGCAGATGATGGGAGATTTGCCAACAGCAAGAGTGACTGTTTCTCGTCCGTTTCTGCGAACAGGAGTGGACTACTTTGGGCCCATTTACATTAGACCAGCTCCAAGGCGACCGGTGGTCAAGGCTTATGTAGCTGTTTTCATTTGCATGTGCACCAAGGCGGTGCACCTCGAACTGGTCTCAGATTTGTCCACAGATAGATTCCTACAAGCGTTGCGTCGATTCATCTCTAGAAGAGGCCATTGTACAAATATGTACTCTGACAATGGCACCAACTTCGTTGGTGCGCGAAATAAATTACTGGAACTGATGGGTTTGCTTAAGGATAATAAGCACCACGAACTCGTATCCAAAGAATTGGCAAGCGAGGGAATACAGTGGCATTTCAATCCTCCCAGCGCACCACATTTCGGGGGCCTGTGGGAGGCAGCGGTTAGATCTGCTAAAACCCATTTACTAAAGGTTATCGGAGAAAATCCCGTGTCCCCAGAGGACATGACTACATTATTGGCCCAGGTAGAAGCATGCCTGAATTCTCGCCCTCTTACACCCATGTCGGATGATCCCAACGACTTGCAACCATTAACCCCGGGACATTTCTTAATTGGGGAGTCCCTCCAAGCCTTACCGGACACGAATTTCACGGATGTACCAACCAACCGATTAAATCACTGGCAGCTAATGCAGCGGAAATTGCAGGACTTCTGGAGTAGGTGGCGTAGGGAGTATTTATGCCAACTACAAGGACGAACGAAGCGTTGGAAACCAGCTGTCTCTATTGATGTAGGTCAATTAGTCATCATTCAAGACGATAATCAGCCTCCCATACGGTGGAAAATGGGAAGAATCATCCAAGTTCATCCTGGTGAGGACGGCACTGTCAGGGTAGTTACGCTGAAAACCGCCAATGGAACATATAAACGGCCGGTAGAAAAGATCGGCATCTTACCCTTCCCGGACAACAACGGCACCCCAGAATCAGCACAAAGTAGTCATCAGCCCTAAATCCCTTCCCATCCTTTCGAAGAGGATTTTTTTCTTTATTTACAGAAATTGACGGAATTTCTGGGTGGGTGAGGATGTTCGGAAGGAGAACCACCACCTTAGTACTACAACCCTGGCCAGCAGCAAGCAGCAGATTTAATTATATCACAATACCTTTTATCCGAAATCGAACGTGCGAACAAAGCGACCGATCATCATCTCTACGAGGCAGCGAGAGAGCTCTTATCATCATCATCGTCATCGTTGTCATCATCAACCACCAGCAGCCTGTGGGAGTGATAAGAACAACTGATACGAGAGATCACATCCCCGAGGATCGGATCGGAAATCATCGCAGGAGAGCTAATTCGACCACTTTCGGAGCCTTTAACACTGCCGGACCAGAGCAGATAAAATCAGTACCATTTCAACCCGATGGAAAAACAGATCGGCATTTAAAACGTAATTTACATCCCGATAACGAATCGGACCGTTCAATAATTAAAAGTGCACAATTATTAAACCTAAATTAAGTGTACCTAAAATTAAGAATAAAAATTAATATAAGCATGCAGTAGTTTCTATAAAATAAAGTGTTCTAAATAAAGCATGCAATTGTGGAACTTAATCTAAGTGAATAAAAGTGTCTTAGCGTCAAGGTGCATTTGAATGCCGAAAGGATTTCGGCTGGTTTAAAGTGACTTCCTATAGCAATTGGCATATTGCTGGATTTATCTGCATGTTGGTTGCATGCTGTTCTCCGCCCCTATAAGCAATTGGAATATTGCTAAAATTTGGATTTCCTGCATGCTGGATGCATGCTATTCCCTACTCCAATTTCCGAAGCCATTCCCATCGATGTTGGGCTGGAGGCCCTGAAAGGAGCTATCGAAGGCAACTAGGAAAGGGCCTAGTTCCAACACACCTAAACCTTTTTACCATAGTGCACATTTGTAATGTTTTGCTCAGTACATTCTTATTTATTTGCCTCAGGTAAACTGAATCAAAAAAAAGTAGTCTAAAGGGCAATTGTACAATGTACAATTATCTACAATGTTACTGAAGATAGTGTAGATTTATGTAATATATTTATGAGGCTGCGAGGCTGCTACTCTGTTGGTAGTATAAAGAATTAGGAACCATACGCAGAATTAGGCGCGGTCACGGTAATTGCTATTTCTATGTACAAAGCTGAATCAATTTCCTTCTCACTTACTTTCATACCCGTAGTTCATTTAAGCTTTTTCAAGCTTCTCGGATGCTATAAAAACCGGCTAAAGCTCTACTTAGAAATATCTCTCTTGAAAAAAAAACATTTACCACACCTGACTGTAGTTGAAACACAAACATATTTCTATTCATTGTACGCCATTTGCTAATTCACAGAAGCCAATTATTATAACCATGCATCCTTTAATCATTACTTGCACTTTTAAAAACGCATTTTAGAACGTATCAAATAGCCTGGCTTCTACCATTTCCATTGCCATTATCTGCGGAAATTTGACTCGTTTAATTTCTTCTTCGTCCGAAGCAAAGTCATAATGCCATCATACGACAGCATACACAACTCCATGAGATTTTGTTGTAAACTATGTTGAATAGCACATTATTGCAAAAAAAGATACGAATTTGGGACATTGGAACCACTTTTAAACGCCGCAGTTTTTGTTATAAACGCAAGGTATTAAGCGCATCCGCCGCTGTCAAGAATTAAGGCGACGCATGGTATTTCATTGACTTGCAGTACCGCATTTTTAATTATATGTATTATACTTTTGCGGATATCAGGTGTGTTCGAATCCCATTAACGATCTTTTCGAGTAGAAAATTATCCTTTCAACTAGCTGTACAATTCATATATATCATGTTTCGTGTTTCACTTTTAATACTTCATATTTCGCTCAAATTGTGCTTTCTAGTATTTCTGAATCATAAATTTCTAAAGGACAAGTACTAAAATGAGACTCTACTGTTTGATCTTATTTCAAATACTTTACGTTAAATATTCTAATTTCTTTAGAATTAACATAAATATTTTTTTACAGTCAGTAACACTAAGAAACTAGTTTATAATTTTCGATTAAGTCATTTCAGGTTACTATACACCTTACTTCCTTAGTAAGCCTCTCGTTACGACTGAAAATGAACTGCTGTAGTTGTAAAACGAAAATACAACCTGAATATCAAGCCGTTTCCAACAACAACATCTACCAGCTGCTTTGGAACCACACACAACTTGGTTAGCTGGTGCTGCTGCCCCTGCTGCTGCAGTGTATAGGTACAGGCAGCAGATGTTTCGTTATAAATTTTACTGTTTAAACTGCGCTCCCGCTTGAAATCTCAATACTGCGGAACTGGCCGGAAGGAATCATCTACTCAACTGCTGCAGATTGCTATGGCCACTACGAAATGTGAAGGACCAAGTAAAACTCTAAATTCGAACGGCAACGACACGCTCGAAGCAGTTTTCCTTTCTCCGTCGTCCGAACGATCCCCGGTAAGCGGACACTTGGAAGCGAACCGAACGGTACAACGGAACCGTTCCGAGAGCATATCCGGCAGAAGCGACTCGATGAGAGATAAACATCCGGATAAAGTGTTATTTATTCGGTGTGCTTTTGTTTATGTTTGCTTAAGATGCATCGAGTGAAGTGCCAGTGGTAGTACCGATGCAATAGCGCCGCATTCGACACGGGCATTGGCAGATCAGCGATTAGAGATGGTCAGTTCAGAGTCTGAGAAAATAAATCCAATTCTATATGAAATGGCGCAGATTGTGGCACTGATTTTAGTGTCGCATCACTATAGTAGAATATTGAATTAGGATGAAAGACAAATAAATCATTATGTTTCACCTTTGAAGAATTCATCTGTCATCTTGTAGCAATTTGTCGTTGATAATTTATTATTAAGATTTACAATGATGGATTTATCAACGGCTAAATGGTTGATTACAAAGTTTTAGCATCATCAAACATCGATGACATTCCATTCTGAGCATCCCCCTACGTAAGTAAGCTGCACGTGAGATCCTACCCATAACCGGACATGCCGCTGGCTGGTGTCAGGAAATTAATGCTGATAGGATTTAAATGGCCGACATGTGCTCCGGCAAAACGAGACGGAGCGTAAACGCGCCAAGTGTTTCCGCAAATCCTTATTGGCCGTATTGGCATCATCGCAAAGCGGTTCATGCGGGTGGATTCCGTACGGAAAGCACCGATGCTGAATGTAATTCCTTTGCATGGAGAATGATGATTTATTTTTGCAACATGATTTCGTTGTGCAGGTCAGTTCTATATGGCGCGATATTAATTCTTCGATTTCTGTACATCGAATGTTGATTTTGGGGGTTATTTTGCTTCTACTGGATAGCATTATGGATATTATCAAAGCAGAATTTTTTAAAGAGTGTTGATTTTTTCAGTTTTGAAGTCAATTTTCTTGTTAAAACGTATTTTTTCTTCTGCCTCCGACGTTTCGATTTATATCAAATCTTTTTCAAGTTTTTCAAGAAATATATAGTATAACATCATAGGTAAATATCGTCTTTCATCTATCGAAACCTTGCTATATAAAGGTTGTTTCATTTAGTTAATACCAATGCACACCTAATTTGATTTTCTTCCTATGGCAAGCTTGAAATAACAATCGATTGGTGCGCTCAAGGCGAAAAAGACAATTTTCTGATCAAATCTAATATATCGGCCAAATCCAGATGACCGCCAAAAATATTCCACTCTTTTGAAAGTTTTACTTTCATTTTTACTCTTCGGTTTAGCAAATATATACGTTTACTAAAAAATCAACTTTTTAAAAATTGTCCGGCCCTTTGGCAAACGAGCAGTCTGCTGTCTCGTGATATTGAAAGTGTAATTATCAGTTTTTAACCATTTACAACTAATCAAGAACAAAAGCTTCAATATTTGGAGAACTCGTGTCATTTTTGCATAATACTTTTGAAACAGGTTTTACTTTAGCTCCGTTTGTAATTAGGCAGCAATTTTTTAGCATGATAAACGTTGTGCAACATTCCGCTTTCTCACACTAACCTTCTTCACCGCGATACAGGACACTTTCAAGGCTAGTGCTTTCGCCCTAGTAAGAGCCAAATTTATTTCTGGCTGAAGGTTGAAACGTAACAGTGAATAAACCAATAACCCTATTCTTCTAAAGAGAATGATCTATCAAAGGTAGAAATTCCTGTCAGCAGTTTAGTTTTACAATTTTCCCGTTTTTCTTCATAAGGCAAACTCCTGCCAGCCAGCCAGCCAGCCAGCCAGCCAGCCAGCCCAAGGCATCACAAAGCTCCAATCAACCTGGGCGTAATGTAATCGAGTTTAAAAAATGGCTTTCATTTCGGCATACAATATGAGCCAGATGAAACAGGGAAGCGGCACCCGCTGGCGGATATGCACAGGATACCGTAGTTATAGGAACACCACGTATTTCCGCTTGGCTATAACGAGCTTGGCAGGACGACAGTACCTACCTGTACGGTCGTGCCCATCGCTCTTCCTTTGCCGGAGCTAAGTTCTGGCCAGCATGTGTTCTAAGCCCATAACTCTTCGACAAAGAACGCCACCGCGCCACCTAATCTAGACTACTGTTGACGCTACAGTTCTTTGGAACCGTCGGTGGGTGCTGTTTTGGGTGCTTATCCATACATTGCACTTCAAATTTTTTTCGTTAAATCAATCAATCAAAGTTTTGTTTTGGATATTTTCGAACAAGCGCTATTTAATTATTTTTCTTTTAGCTAGCTATGGAACATTTTATTACGCAAAACTATAGCAACCAACCCCCTGAAACGGCATATTGGACTACACACTCTTCTTGCACAGTAGAACCGCTCTTCCACTATAGAATGCAGCAGTTCGAGTGCGCTGCAGCCCTTCTGAGTGTGACTACACTTAGTTTAATATTCATTAGTGTCGGGACAAGCCGGTCAATATACGGGATGCAAAGTGTGTGTATGTATGTGTGTGTGTATGTGAATGTGCAAGCGTTTGCAGTTAGCGAAAGAAAAAGCTCTCTGAAAGCACTGTAGGTAGGAAACAGATTTATTTTTTCCAGAGGAATGGCTGCACATACTGTGCCGTAGTTTCGACATGTCTAGCGCTGCTCACTTCTACAGGCAGTCTCCGGCTCAGTAGTTATTCTGAATCATGTCATATGAGATGTTATGAACAACCTGCCTGGCCGCTAGTGGATGGTGAGCGCGCACGTCGCTGGATCAGACCTTTGAGCAGGCCGTTCAGCAGGATTTAAATTTTACACTGCAGGCGTTTCGTGTTATATGATGAAAAATTGCAAAACTCCAGCTGCTTACTGCAAGCACATACCTCCGCCGTTGCTGTTTTGAAGCTCGAGCTCTTGTAAAGTCGCAATGTGTCAAACATCTACACCACTGCACGCCATCTCTGGCCACAAAGTTTGTCCTTGTGCTTTTTTATGAATGGGAAAATCTTCCCTTCGGAGGTCTTGTGTGCAATGTAAATTAAATTTATTATTTATAAGTTTAATGAAACACAACACATGTACTTCCGGTAACAGCATGCGCACACCTATTTCTGGCGTAGGCAAGATGCAGCCTGCAGCAGTTAGAGAAGCTTCTTCGGTGTGCCATAGAAAGGTATCTGCATTAGCTGGCAATATGTCTTACGTGAATTAATTCAAATGACTTTCAGATGCGGTAGTCGTGCAAAGGAACTACCGGCCGAATTTGGGATCGCATGACTTTGGTACAAATTGAAGAAATCAGTTTAACCCAGCTAATGGTTCACAGAATCTTTATTATCAATATAATCTTCTTCACTAAACTACAGAAGAAAAACTACAATTTCAGCCAAAATGTAAACGTTTTAACACAGGCTCACGTAACAATGCCTCATAAACTGGCGTGCTCATCCTTTCACGGAAGGTTGGGCACCGAACTGCAGATCTATTCTGTATTGTATTTTATTACCTGGAATTGTGAGCCCTATTTCTCTTCATTTGCCCTATTTCTTAAAACAGACATCTACTCGAAAGTAACAACTATCCAGACATAACATTCCTTAATTGTGCCTGTAAGAAAGTTATCTATCGTATCCTGTTCTGTAGACTGAGATCTGAGACCGTTAGCGGAATTCTTCGTCGATGAGTAACAAGCAGGTTTTTGTCGACATCGAATCAGCTATTTATCCTGAGAGGATTACTAAGCAAATTCCGGGGTACAACTTGTAGACTCATTATCTCTTTGTTGACTTTGAGGTGGCGTACGATTAACACTACCGAAGCGAAATATCCGTGGAACGTGGACGAAGTCCACGGATACTTCGCTTCGGTAGTGTTAACCTCGCTGATTGCAATTTAAAAACTTGTATTGCAACGGGAGCTTCAACTATAATAACTGGAGACGTAGTGGAACCAACAGCTTACAACAGCTGTAAACTACGGCTCTATATCCGAGTCTTCTCCAATCCGGACAGTTTTACTATATTCCACCATCAACACCTCTTTTCCTCGCTTTGCAACTGCCTTTTTGATGTTTTGACGTTTTCCAAGTACTACGGTTCTGTGAAGCTTTCAGTGTTCTTTGAGCATCGCTTGTGATGCAAAATAAATGAAGCAAGTTTTGCAAATTCTTGTTAAGTTAAGTTATAACGGTAGTTTTGTACAATTAACGGAGGACACGATAGGAGAAAGTAATGAAACACAGAGTCGATAGGATCTAACAGATTGAGATCAGGCGTTAAGGGGAAAGACCGGAAGATGAAGGGATGAGAGAGAGAGAGAGAGAGTCATAGATGCTACGCTTAAGGGGGCATAGTACCTTTTACACCATATTTTTTTACCTAATTTCAAATATTTTTTTCTCGATAACGCGAAAGACTAAATTTTGTTGCGTCGTCTATGCGCAATAGCAAGAGAATTCGTAGAGCAGTATCAGGCGGGCAAGTGCTACTACGGATCAAATTTTTACTCTCCGATAAATCGTTCAGAAATATAGAGAGTACAATGTGCTCACGCATCATATTTTCGTGGATTTCAGAGCAGCATACGATATAGTTGAACGCGAACAGCTATGACAGATAATGCACGAATACGATTTTCCGGACTAACTGACGCGGCTGATCAAAGCTTCCTTGGAACGATTGATGTGTTACTTGCGCGTTTCAGGGACACTCTAGAGTCCTTTCGATTCGCGCAGAGGAATTCGGCAAGGGGATGGACTGTCCTGTATGTTATTCAATATTGCCATTGAAGGTGTGATCCGGCGAGCGGGCATCGAAACGAGTAATACGATCTGCAGCAAGAGTAGCCAACTCCTAACCTTCGCAGACGACCTCGACATCATTACTAGAAACCTTGAGATGGCGGAGGCCATCTACGCCAGACTAGAAACGGAGGCTAGGAGGATAGGGTTGTATATTTGGGATCTGGGATCACCGCCGACAATAATAAGGAGATTTAACGACGCATAACGACGCATTCAAGCTGGAAATCGAGCCTACTTTTACCTCCGCAAGACGCTTCGATCAAGTAGCATACGTCGCTGCACAAAGTTGATGATGTTCAAAACTCTAATCAGACCGGTAGTCCTCTACGGATTTGAGACAGTAACCTTGCTTATGGAAGACAGACGTGCACTTGCCGTGTTTGAACGAAAGGTGTTGCGGACTATTTTTGGCGGAGTACAAACGGATAGCGGAGAGCGGCGTAGGCATATGAACCACGAGTTGCAGGCACTACTTGGAGAGATTTACATCGTACACCTGGCAAAAGTTGGGAGACTACGGTGGGCCGGTCACATTACAAGAATACCGGACGACTGTGCAGTGAAATTCGTTCACTTCAAGAATCCTACCGGCACTAGGAATAGAGGAACTTAACGTACTAGGTGGCTCGACCAGGTTGAAGCCGATTTGCGTGTGTTGAGACGCGCAACGAATTGACGACGAGTAGCCCAAGACCGACCCAGGCATCACATTTTATTGATTTCAAAGCATCATACGATACGGTCGATCGAGACAAGCTATGGCAAATAATGCACGAATACGGTTTTCCGGACAAACTGACGCGACTGATCAGAGTTACATTGGATCGAGTGATGTGTTTCGTACGCATCTCTGGGACACTTTCGAGTTCTTTCGAGACGCGACGAGGGTTGAGACAAGGTGACGGTCTATCCTGTATGCTGTTCAACATCGCGCTTGAGGGGGTGATCCGACGAGCGGACATCGAAACGAGAGGCACGATTTTTACCAAGAGTAGCCAACTCTAGGTTTTGCAGATGACTTCGATATCATTGCCAGGAACTTTGCGACGGCGGAGGCAATCTACGCCAGACTGAAAGCGGAGTCTAGGAGAATTGGGCTAAAAATAAATGCGTCGAAGACCAAATACATGAAAGAAAGAGGCTCAAAAGAAACAAATGCGCTCCTCCCACGGACGGTAACCGTTGACGGCGACGAACTAGAAGTGGTAGAGGAGTTCGTGTATTTGGGATCGCTGGTGACCGCGGACAACAACACTAGTAAGGAGATCCAGCGGCGCATCCAAGCGGGAAATCGGGCCTACTTTGCCCTTCGTAAAACGCTACGATCAGGAAGCATACGCCGCACGAAGCTAACAATGTACAAAACTATTATTAGACCAGTAGTTCTTTATGGACTTGAAGCCGTGACGCTGCTTACGGAGGACATACGCGCTCTTGCCGTGTTTGAGCGGAAAGTGCTGCGGACGATATTTGGCGGAGTACAAACTGAAAGCGGAGAGTGGCGGAGGCGTATGAATCACGAGCTATAGGCACTGCTTGGGGAGACTCCCATCGTACATCTAGCGAAAGTTAGCAGGCTACGGTGGGCCAGACACGTCGTAAAGATGCCGGACGACAGTGTGACGAAAATAGTCCTATTTAACAACCCCACCGGCACCAGGAACAGGGGGGCCCAACGTGCACGATGGCTCGACCAGGTCGAAGGCGATTTGCGACTTCTGAGACGACTAGGAAATTGGCGACGAGTGGCCCAAGACCGAGTTGAATGGAGACGAGTGCTTGAAACAGCACGAGCCACCCTGGCTCTATGCTGCTGAAGAAGAAGAAGAAGAAGCCCAAGACCGAGTACAATTGAGAGGAATTCTTGATACGGCATCTGCAAAAGCCATCCCGGCTCTCGGTTGGTAAATTAAGTACCTAAGTGCTATTATGTACGATCAATATTCACGGAATGAGAGCTTCTCGTCCAGGTGTACACCGTGGTTTTTGATGACAGAGACTCTATTCAGTAACTAACCATTGATATTGTAGTTGCGTTAAATCGTGTATTTTTTGTGATTGAAAGAGATGACGAAGTATCTACGCACACTGATGAGGAGTTGGCATCAATCGTCGAAGATGTTGAGAAGCTTTTGAAGCTCGCGACAATCTACCATAGACTTTGCACTGAGAAAAACCTTCAATACTTCAGTATATAGAAGTTTGCATCCTCGAGGTAACACAGTAACAGGTAACAGTCTTGAAGATACTGAAGAGAGGTGAACCAGCCGCAGGCTGAAAACCTCTCTAATATAGAATAAAAACTACAAGGTATACAGCCCTAAGGGTTGTACGAAAGGGTGACGTAGCACTGTGTCATATAATACTCATTACATTGATAACATGTTTTAATCGATGAAGTATAACTTTGTGTCTGATCATTAAATCAAAGACTAATGCAAACTGCATTTATGGCATATGCATATTTAAGTATCTATGAGTATCATTGTTTGAGTGTTTATTTGTAAAAGAAGAGCGAAATATTCTAATTTAATTCTTCATTGAATCAATGGTGGTTTTGAAAAAAACCGTTTGAAATTGTTTGGTGGCCCTGAAAAGAATTATGTTTGAGCTGATAGCACTTCTTAAAAATCAGTACTATAATTACTGTTGCCAATATATAGATGGATGTCGCTATTCGGTCCTTTATACTCTAGGATGATGGTTGCCCGCTAATACAGGAGTGATAGGAAATACCAAATCACTGTAAAGTAGAAATGGATTAGTTTTATCAAAATACTGACCGTCCGTCAGCGCGATCGTGCGATAAATGAGCAGAAGGCGAACCAAGTGTGCTATTTTATAGTCACTGGTACTGCCGTTGCTACTTGTAAGCTAGTGTAGGTGTGGGAGAAACCAGATCGGCTGCTGCTGTTGCTCAAATAATTATCCGAATGGAACGTTAACCATTTAGAAAGTGAAGAAAAATTTTTCCATTCTTCAATTACTATAGCTCTTATAAGAACTGTTTAAGACCACAACGGCCTGCTGCTGAATTTACTGCCAGTCAGTCGTTCCGTTTCCGTTTGCCATCAGTGTTGGTTTACGATAATTGCGATCGAAGTTGCCGCCAAAATGCCATCGGCTTTGCCTCCAATTGCTATTAATGTTACCACTAACAACCGGTGTTGCCGCGAAATGTCCTTGGTCTTGCCACCAATTGCCATCCCAAGCCCTTGGTTTGCCTCCAATTGCCGGTGTTTCCGCCGGAATTCCATCGTTTTTGCCTCCATTTGCCATCGGCGTTGCCGCCAATTGCTGGTATTGCCCCACCAATAGCCGTCGACGGTAAATACTGACCGTCCGTCAGTGCAATCGTGCGATAAATGAGCAGGCGGCGAACTAAGTGTGCTATTTTAAAGTCACTGGCACTGCCGCTGCTACTTGTAAGTTAGTGTAGGTGGTGGAGGAAACCATATCGGCTGCTGCTGCTTAAATAATTGTCCGACACTGATTGAGCAAGCTATCGAACAATTTCGCATGTCTGCGATGGGGATAATGCAAAATGTAACGTAAATCTAATTGTCATCCGTGCCTGTGAAGCTAGGCGTTCACAAGGAAAATGTATGGGAAAATTCGACCTTAAAACTTTACACACATTTTTACTATTTAGGGTATAAAAAATTATTATTAATATGTTACTATAAAATTGCTGGACATTTTATCTATCCAACGACGTATTCACTGTTATGTTTCGTTCAGTAGTATAGTAGCTATTAGCGTTTGAAATATTTCATTCAAACGTTACACTTCTATTTTTCGTTTTTACAAAGTGCTACCCAGTCCCAGTATAGTAAACAAAGACGTAGTCCTACGTCAAAAAAAGATACTGAAGAAATGATTTGCAAATAAGTGGTAGGTTCCATCAGCAAAGCTCGCTGTATCTGTCCCATGTGGTATTATCGATGGAAGGCCTCGCTCTTTCCGTTCACAAACAACCAAAATTATTTGAGATTCTGCCTCAGGCTTCTTTGTGTACGCTGCACGTGTAAATTATAAAGCAATTTATTGTAGATTTTGTAGCTGTTACAGGATGACCGAAGTCTCGTTTGGTATACGAACTCCGATATTTGGAGTAATGCTAAAAGCCTTAGCAAAATCTCTTTTCAATAGTCGTAACCTCTGATTGGTCCATAGAGGATTCTGTTTGGGACGAGTTGCAGGCACATGAAAATTGAATAACTCATTCAACGTCACTAATCACATAGCTTTATTGATATTGTTGGCATTGTTCCAAAGCGACCCAATCGACCATCGCTAAAGGACAACCTAACGCATCAAAATTAGTCCTTCGAGAGTCAAACTGAAATTCCTTCTTAGGTTCGGTAAAATAAGCGGCTCCAAAGCTTCGAATACAGCGCATTCACGCTTCATGTGCTTATGATTTGCAGCCGTACTTCCTGGCTCTAGAGCTAGATTGGTTGAAAAGTATAGGTCGAAGCATAGAAGAAAAACACCGACACTTTAAGCACCGATAATAAGCAGTTCGCTGGTAGGGAACGTGCGAGCCCTAGTGGTGTTGGTGCCGAGGTGGAGTTAGATGGGGAACGATATGAAGTAGTGGAGGAATTTATATACCTTGGTACACTCGTGACATGTGACAACGATGTAAGCCGCGAAGTGAAACGACGAGTTGCAGCCGCGAATCGGGCTTTCTACGGATTACGTAGCCAGCTGAAGTCCAGTAATTTGCAAATTCGTACAAAACTGGCGCTCTACAGAACACTAATCCTCCCGGTGGTCCTTTACGGACACGAATCATGGACGCTAAAGGAAGCTGATCGGCGAGTGCTTGGGGTTTTTGAGCGTAAAATTCTGCGATCTATACTTGGTGGCAAAATGGAAAATGGAGTGTGGCGTAGACGCATGAATCACGAGCTGTACCAAGTATACAAATATGCTGATATAGTGAAGGTAGTGCAATGTGGTAGGCTGCGGTGGGCTGGACACGTGGCCAGAATGCCCGATGAAAGAGTAGCCAAAACTATTTTCAGCACAGAATCAGGAAGAGGCCGTAGACTCCGAGGCAGACCCCGCACCCGTGTGCTGTCGAAGACGATGCACGTTCAGCTAGTGTTCGTGGGGATTGGAGAACGGCAGCCCAGGACCGACGGTACTGGAGGACCATAATTCGTTCGGCGCAGGATCGGTAACGGACCGTTGCCACTAAAGTAAGTAATAAGCAGTTCGCTCACTACATAGCGATACTGCAAAAAGAACGAAGTGCGGAACAACACCAGAATGATATCAAAATAGATCAATATGCTGCTCGTATTGATAATATATATACAAAAAATAAATCCACCGAATAGGCCCTTGGGTTGTGCTGTTTGCTCATTGCAATTTCTCGGGTTTCTTCAAATAGATATAGCTGGTTTTTGGTAGGCGATAATCCTTTGATAAGCCCCAACAATATGCCAAAAATCAGCTTTATTGTTATTTGCGCAGCTGAGACAGACACAATAAGAAATAGGCCTAAAATAGTCGCAGTAACCTCATCAATTGTCGTGACTATAACTCAAATTTGATAGCGCTTTATTTACTGCAAAATGCACTCATATATTCAGTAAATGTTATCCAATCTATTTGTACGAAAATCTGGTCTCGAATAAACATAGGGTAAAGAACTAGTTTTAAGCAGTCTAAGCGGGTCACTGATTGTTTTACCTTATTACAAGCGATGGGTTGACTAAGTGGGGGATATCAGCATACCAATCTTCTTGCTATCTTTAGTTCTTCAAGCTGTTACCATTGGAAGACACTATTGTTGAGCTAAACTTTTGATTTTTCGCTTTAAAAGTTGGAGCGGTGGAACTAATTTTGAACACACCGAACCCATTTTCACCCGCAGGGTGCTGTTTTCAGCAATCCTGAAATCTGAATTTTTTTACGTCCCGTTAAAAAATCCCTCGAACTTTTCCCCCTATTCAGTAAGTTCGCGTTCCTATCCGCGACCTACTAATCGGCATATGATGCGTAATCGGCATAACGTATCGGCATATGCGTAAAATGCCATCTGTCTAAATTGTTTATCGGGGCATACACTCACCGCACCGTTCGGCAAACGGTATTCGTCGTCTCTTTTATTCTCTGGTGTTCTTATGGGAAACTGCGAGTTTGACGTCTCACTCGCTGTTCATAAGGATGGTGGGAGAACAAAAGAGGCAAACATAGAAGTGCACACGATCTAACTTTAGAACAGTGTTGTCAAAGCAAATAACATTGAAACACATCGTTGCTTCATTAAATCACTGAGAAAATCTTCGAAAATTATTGAAAAAGCTGTCTTTTGTGTTGTTTTTAATAAAGAAAAATTAATTATGAACATACATTTCTCTTAAAAGTATTGAACCACGTTTTCACCATAGGAGGTTTCAGTTAATTTCAAACTTAAAATTCTTATTTCCAGAACCGAAACAGTATCTTGGCAACACGATAGTTCATCAGTTGTGCTGCAGCTGCTGCTACTGGTGAACAGGTTCCATCAATTCAGAATTTGTTTTCAGTTTTGTTAGAAAATAATAAAACTTTCGGCTAGTGACAAAGCCTTAGATAATAGAAAAAAAGAGACTGAATAATATGGTATGTGACAATTGAGTGCTTGACTTTCACAGTGGTTGTAATCAGTGCTGAAAATTTGATGAATTCGTTAGTAGCGAGGTGGCGATTGCTGAAGAGCAGCTGAAAAATGTACGTTTTTGGACAACAATTTTTAATTCATCATATTTCTTGTCGGAAACCCAGTAAATTGTGTTTGTGTGAACCAAATGTATGGTTAAGTGTGAAGATGATCCTATCAAAAGATTTTGAAAATATGAATAAAAAAGTGCATTTTCGGATCATTTATGTTCAACTGATTAAAATAGGTAACACTGCTTAACTCGTTCCTTACCCTAGTTTCAACGTAATTCATGAATATTGTTTCGGCTACCGCTTAATGGGCTGAAAATACCCACACGAACTCTAGTTTCTAAATACCGTAATCCTTTTACAGAAACAATCTTGTTCAGTGCTTAAAAAGGAATATCTGTGCGTGTGCCATTCCCTCCTCTACGGCCTCTAGATATGAATAAACGTTTGAGCTTCACGGAGCATCAGCGTTTCTGCTTGTGAAACATGATGGAATGCTGCCTACTTAATAAATCAACATTGTCCATTAAGGTAATTTAATCGATTAAAAATATCAATCGTTCAATCACCTTCCGCTATAGCTACCTACAACTATTATCGGTATGTCATTCGGCTGACAATGTGTAAGAGTTGGCACCGGAATGAGTAGCCTATAGCCATTCCGCATGTCGAGCCCACAAATAAGTTGCACCGACTCTGACGATAGCACGCACTGTGATTGATTATTTATTCATTGCTACGAAAATGAAATGAATTAACAAATAATTTTAAACAGTCGTTCAAAACGTGTGCTGGAAATATGGTTGCAAATTGGTTGCTGGAACGTGGAAGTTCCGCTTGCGGACAGGAGGAAAGCGGGAAACGTCATTCGAAATCACGAAAAATGCGGGATGAGAGACATTTTATTAAAATTTCCGTTTGCCGGCAAATTTATGCAACGATGGATACATTCACATGTGTCCGTTTTGCGCTGCTCAGCGGGACGAAATATGGTGGTAAAAGTTTGGAAGTGTGGTAATGGGCTCATATTAAATGTAGCGGCCAAAACTGTCGACGGTTGATGGGCTGAACATTCCAATCCTATTTCAGTGAAATGAGGACTACGCATTTGGCATATATGGCATAAAAAACAGTGTGAACAATGCGCCCCATTCACTTCATGACCCACGGCAGTTTAAACACCTATAGCACAGAGGAACGTACGATTTCGCGGAGCCATGCCCTGATTATACTATTTTAACGAACCTAATCAAATGTACCGAGTGATTTCGGTTTTCCGAGTTTTTCATTAGAAGACATTTGAAAGCGAACCGGAATTGAATACACCCCACCGGAATGTTCAGGGACACAAAATCAACATGTTTATACAGCTAAAAGGTCTAACTGTAACGCACAGATGGCAATCGACCTCAACCCGGAAAGCGTAACCGACCGACCGATGGTGATGACGGGATGGTGGTGCTGGGTAGAAATTGTTATGAAAATGTGTTAATTTGCTTTTCATATTTCGCTTATTATGAACGAATCTGCTGTGTGGTGCCTGGCTGAAAGTAGCCAGGTAGGCACTTAAACGGTAACTCTGACTTTACGTATGTTATATAAGGATATGACCGCGGTTCGGTGCAGGGGAAACGCTAAAAGGGAGGAATTATTTATTGAAATATATACGTATATATTATTGCAGCAAAACTATATATGTCACAAGATTGCAATCTGCTCCGTGCGTTTGGCCGGGGCTGTTTCGGAGCCCCACGTGCGGTGCACATTTTACGACTCTTCAGCAAATTATTTATCGTTATAGGTACCATTGTTACAGTGTTTATAATTCTTTTAACATTTTTCTGGTTTGGCTGTTTCCGCGGTATTTCCGAATATGATGATTTGTAGTCATTGCACTGATAGCAGGCGCATGCCGAGGCACGTGCTTCATCTTTCGTTTCGTGAATGTTCACGAATGGCTGCTATATTGGTGAAATAAAATGAATGTAGAGAATTACGAGCGAGTATATTACCTGTCGTTTCTGAATAGCATTAGAATATGCCTTATAACCATTGACGTGCCTAAGGAGTTTCAAGTCCAATTTTATGTAAAACTTTAAGTGCAAATTACACTAAAGTCGCCTGTTACGCGAAAGATACGTAGGTAGCACGTAAAAAGAGCCCAAATCCCAAAAATAACCTAAACCGCGTGACTTCGCGTAAAAAACCACTAAAATTCGAGTAAAGACCCCTGCGTGAATGCCCTTGAACACCCGGGCCGCGTCGCGTCGCGTCGCAGTCGCGTTTACTCTGGCGGTACCCTTACTGTTTTTCAGCTCATTAATTGCCATCATAAACTCCTCCTGTATTGATGACTCCACAGCTTCACCACCGCGCAAAAATCTTATACTGTTCCTGCTGGCAATGTTGCGAATCAACCGAGAAGTCAACCATGCCTACTCACGCACGAAAGAGTATAAGAAACATAGCATTTAACTCTTACGCCATACACGCAGGCGTAAAAAAAACAGCCACCGGTGCTGTGTGCAGACATTCTGCAACCCACCCACTCGCGCACGTACATCCTCACATCGTCTTCCTGTATAGCTTATTCCCGAGTCAAAAAATTCGTGGGGAATCAGCTGCCCGTGAGGCTGGTGGCGCACTGTGATACAAATTTTACATTACTTTTTCTTCTTCTTCTTCTTCTTCATCTTCGCCCTCGATTCTACTCACGGGCGGGAGTGCGAGCCGTCGTGAGTAATCGGTATCAGTAGAGCGGACTGCAACGATGAACGGCGAGCGACGACTCTAGCTGTTAGCTGAACACGCAGTCGCAAAAACTCGTTGCAGTGCACGAAGAAATAATAGTGGGAGTTTGAAATGGATGCTCATGCCAGCGCGCCACGACGTGTTCGTTAGAATGAATACGTATGTGTGAGAAAATTAGACCACACGAGTGTGGGCTTCGCAACACTGCCTGCTGATCTTCATGTTTATCTCTTTATTCAACAGCTTTTGGAAGCACTCCTTCCTACACCTCACCGTTTTGTAGAGACTCCGTGTGTTGTTGGTGGCGAATCGCTCCTCTGCGCCGACGAGTACGTGCTTCGCGTACTCGCGGTTTTTAAACGGTGGGATCTTTTTTCGGCAACACTAGTCTCTCTATACCTTTCTCTGTTCAGATATGTAGCCGCAGTGAACATGCGAATCCTGGCCTTGTTCTTCTCATCTATCCCTCTCTAGCATTCGGCATTAAACCAGCTGCTATACCGTCTTCCACGCAGCATGCCTACCCCCTCTTGCAGTTGTTTCAATGGCACCAGGGATGTTCCTCCACAACCCAATTATATCTTCTTCCCTTATATCCTGCTGTTCTGCGTTTCGTTGATTAAGCTTCCAGGCGTATTCCGCTGCCACGCTATCAGCCGTCAACCGCTGAATGTAAACTGCGTCATCTCAGTGCAAGTCTTCATAGCGTTCGACAACCTTGAAAGACCCTAAAAGACCGATGACCTCCGCAAAGTGGCGACCGTCAATCAGTACATAATCGATCTGAGAGCTAGACTCTCCGTTTGGATACCTCCAGGTGTTTCCGAATATTCAGACATGAAAAGGTCCTACAGATAGTCACTCCACTAACCACGGCAAAGTTTTATGAGCCTTAGATCATTATCATTGGTCGACAGTACCCTGTACCCGATTGATACGTTCCGTATTTCCATTTTCGTAGTTCGTGTTATAAGTTACCTTACCGGGGAAGCGATACCTGCATCCCGCTGATGGTTCTGCCATCTAAGGTATAGCTGGCGAGATGCAGCGTGTCAGGCCAGTGTTGCGAAACCCGCACTCGCGTGGTCTAATTTTCTCACACACGCGTACTCATTCTAACGAACACGCCGGCATAAGCACCCCTTTAAAACTTCCGCTCTTATTTCATCATGCAGTGTAACGAGTTTTTGCGCATATGTGTTGAGCTAACAGCTACAGTTGTCGCTCGTCGTTCGTCGTTGCATGCAGCCCAGTCTGCTGATACCGATTACACGCGAGGGCTCGCGCTCCCGCCCGTGAGTAGAATCAGGGGCGAAGAGAAAGAAGAAGAAGAAGAAGTAATGCAAAATTTGTATCCCAGTGCGCTACCAGCCTCACGGGCATATGATTCCCCAAGAGTTTTTTGCCTCGGGAATAAGCCATGCAGGAAGACGATGTAAGAATGAGTGTGCGCAAATGTATGGGTAACAAAATAACTTACACAGCACCGGTGGCTGTTTCTTTTACGCCTGTGTGTGCGACGTAAGAATTGAATGCTATTTTCCTCATACTCTTTCGCGTGTGAGTAGGCATGGTTGACTTCTCGCTCGATTTGCAACATTCACTCAGGCTTTATTCTTGGTTTTTGCTCAATAGATGCTCACTTGACTACAGCGCCTCAACTAAACAGAATTAGAAAATATAGTGTAAAGGCAGCGGGGTGCTATCCCTATCATAATGAACGGTGTTCGACAGTCGACTTAACGAAGGGCGCTATTGCAGAAAAAGCGCCCGCCTGACAGGTAAATTTGCTGCCAACATTGTCGAGTGAAACGTATGCAGTGAGTTGCTGTTTTTTTTCGCATATGCTGAGATGTTGGCGACAAACGCATGGCACCCATCGCAAGCGCCTGTGTAGAGGGCAATTGAAGAGCTAATTATTATCTACATTATTGTTGAAGAAAGTATAGTTTTATCTTTTGTATTCCCGGCGCTATGCGATTTCTATCCCGTTGGTGGCCAAATGAGCGCTTATTTTGCTACCAACGGAGTACCAGCCCCATACCGCCGTCAATACAAAAGATAGAACTATACTTGCTTCAACAATAATGTAGATAATAGTTAACTCTACCTTTGCGTTTTATGCTGCTTTTTCGAATTCTGTTTCGTTGAGGCGCTGCAGTCAAATGAGCATCTACTGAGCAAAAAACTGAAAATGAATATGACATTCAACCACTCGCTCTGAAACAGACCGACCCGCGCCCCATATGGCGAACAAGCGCTCAAGTTCACACATCCTAGCTTACCCAAGCAACCAAAAGTTCGAATTTCACTTAAGAAACATACTTGAAAGTTCATATTTGGTTCAAATTTAGTTCCGCAGAACTTTCTTGCTGAACAACCAAACATTACATTTGTAAACCGAACTTCATTCTCATTAAAGTACCGTTAATATCTGCAGCAACTTGAAAGTCCAACATGCAGCTTGAAAGTTCAACATACAACTTGCAAGTAACTTAGAGTTCGGATAATGGTGTCCAAGGAAGGTTAACAAGCTTTATGTCTATGGAGGTATAGCTTGCTAAGCAGCTTTACTGGTAATCAACCGAACTTCAAAGCTGCCTTGAGTTCGCTGCATAGAGCGCTAAGCAGCTTCTGAAGAAACTTTGGCAAAGGTTTATAAAACAGCGCTTGTAGTTTTATTTTTATACTTTTCCATTTTCTACCTCCGCCTCCTCCTAACTTTTGTAAAGTCGGTTCATGCGATTAAGATAGACCATTTAAAAAAGTCTAACTAACACCGACCGCTACTGGATTTGAACCCGAGCGTTCCTCGTTACATGCCTATCCTGATGCATTGCGCCATCTCTGACGCCGCTAGTGACATGAATTTTGCCGATGAGTTGTTCTTAAGTGTAAGTTCGTTTCGGGGCTGTGATAAATGGGAAATTAGCACATCGAGTAAAAACGATGCAAATCGCATATTCCAGCAACGGAGCAGTGGTGTGCGTCTAAGTTACCGAAAAGAAGTACTCGAGTTCAAATCCTCGAAGTTTATGTTGGTGGTGTGTGGTAAGTTACAATAAATAAATATTTATAAAAAAACAGTCGATTATTAACCGAAATTAAACCCTTTAGTTAATGAGAAACGTCATGAATCTGCAAAACAGGAAGAAGTGGGAAAATATTTCCGCCAATCTTTTTTATTTTGAAAATTATTGAAGTTTCTTTTTGGGCTGAACAGTGTTCTATATAGCGACTTAAGTGAACTTTTTGCGAACTTTCTAGTTCTGTTAGAAGTTACTTTGTATTCCCTTCGAAGTTTAAGCATCAAATACGAACTTGAAAGTACGGTTAATTACTTAAAAATGAAGTTGAATAGAGTTCTATTCATGATCATTTCGTTGGCTGATTAAGCCGAAAATCCCCTTTTATCGGAACTTTTGGTTACTTGGGTAGCTGCTCCAGTATGTACATGAAGTATTGAGAGGCTATCGGTCGTCATCGTTTGTGTTTGTGTTTGTGTTGGACGGAAGTCCAATTTTAGGTGCGATTTCTAGTCCGATTCTAGAGAAGGCTCGGTTTGAAATATCAACTTGGATCCTGTGAAACAACGAAAGATTGGGAAAAAACCTAACCCACCTGTTTTTGCTCAAAGCTTAGATGTTACATATAACAAAATTACAGCCGTGGAAGATTGACAGCTCTAGCTAATTTTCAGTCAGCTCAAAATAGTAACTTTTCCCTCGAATGGCAAAGGCGAAACCGGTGAAAGCGGGAACGTCAATTACAGTATTTCTGGATTCGAATCTAATGTTCTAACCTCTTTCGAATGACAAAGCTATGTAAAAACTCCATTCCAGCTCCCCACCCCCCTGTATCACCATCCGTTTGCATTTTTTCAACGTACCGTTGCGGGACATAGGGACAGAATTAAAAATACATATCTGCGGTTATTTCTTAGTCGATCTAAAACAAAACTTTCCTGAAAGTTGGAGCTCTTTACCTCTGCTGGGAAAAGTATGGAGCTTACTGAGTTAAAGACAAATTCAAGTCTAAAGCAGTTCCTCTTTTAACTCCGGCGTGAAGTATTAGGTATAATTTGATGTCTCATTTTAATTCCTAATCCAAAACTAATTTGAATATAGTTTTAACTACGATAATATCATGCTCAATTTTATGTCTCGCTTTTAATCCAATTTGTAGTTTATTGCAAGTTAAAGTCCTATTTTAAGACTATTTCAATTCCAATATTACTTACTTACTTACTTAGGTGGCTTGCAGTCCTAAGACAAAGCCTGTTGTTGAAGCCTGTTGTTGAAGTTTCTCTATGTAACTCGGTTGAGGGCCAGGGCTTCGACCGATCCTTTTTTTCTACCGCAGTCACACCAACGCGCATTCAAGTTCACACCGTCCGTTTAGAGGTGGAATACGAACGCTATGCATAACACAACTGGTAGTTTGCTCAGTCAAACGCCGATGGCACGCAGCAGAACTACCGCGTTCTAGAGCTTTTTGACATTTTCGTTTCGATCAAGTTGCCTTTACCGTTTGGAGCAGCGAATGACTGCAAAACAGTCAAATGACTGGCAATCACCACGCTAACGAAAAGCAACCGCACAATCGTATGATTCAATACTACAAAAAAACAACCACTACATGTGCATGGAAGAAGTCGGTCGGACTCCGTCCAACACAAACAAATATTTTGCTTGCGTCGGACCGACGTCCGGGTGACAAACTATTACTGTGAGCAGCCGATTTGGAGGCAAAAGAGAAACGAAAAAATACGTCACCGTATGCTTCCAGTCAGTTTGCAGTTTATATTCTCAAAGCGCAAAGCAAAACGGGAGATCGACTGTTTGCTTTTGCTGAGATGCGGCATGAATTGTAAGACGGCAGCAGCGCAAGCAGCAGATTGACTGGACTGGAAAAAACAGTCAAATGATCGTTCAAAAAGCGGAGTTTGAATGCGGAAAGTTCGCATTCACGGCAGTCACATTCAACTTGCGATCCCTTTTCAAGCCCTGTTGAGGGCTACCGCTCTCCAATTCCTCGGACACCGAGTACTCTCCGCCAGATCTCGCTCCACCTGGTCTAACCATCTTGCTCGCTGCGCTGATGATCGTCTTGTTCCTACCGGATTTAAGGCGAACACCATCTTTGCAGGGTAGTTGTCCGGCATTCTTGCAACATGCCCTGCCCATCGTATCCGTCCAGCTTTAGCCAACTTCTGGATACTGGGTTCACCATAGAGCTGTGCGAGTTCATGGTTCATCCTCCGCCTCCATACTCCGTTTTGCTGTACGCCGCCGAAGATCGTTCTTAGCACTCGTCGTTCGAAAACTCCGAGCACTCGCAGCTCCTCCTCGAGCATTGTCCATGTTTCATGTCCGTAGAGAGCAACCGGTCTAATAAGCGTCTTGTACAGGGTGCACTTTGTACGGGGACTTAGTCTGCTCGACCGCAATTGCTTGTGGAGCCCATAATAAGCACAACTTCCGCTGATAATACGCCTCCGAATCTCACGGCTGGTATCATTGTCCGCCGTTACCAGTGAGCCAAGGTAGACAAATTCATCGACTACCTCAAACTCATCGCCGTCGATCAATATACTACTGCCCAAGCGGTGTCGTTCGGCCTCGGTTCCGCTGGCCAGCATGTACTTTGTTTTAGACGTATTGACCTTTAACCCAATCTTTTCTGCCTTGCGCTTTAGTCTGGTGTACTGTTCAGCCACCGCCACAGATGTTCTGCCGATAATATCCATGTCATCGGCAAAGCAGACGAATTGACTAGATTTGTTGAATATCGTGCTCTGCGTGTTAATATCCGCTCGGTTCATAACACCTTGTAGCGCTATGTTGAACAGCAGGCATGAAAGACCATCACCTTGACGAAGCCCTCTGTGTGATTCGAATGAACTTGACAATCCACGCGAAATCCGAACACAGCACTGTGTACCATCCATCGTAGATTTGATCAGTTTGATGAGCTTCCTGGGGACGCTGTTCTCGTCCATGGTTTTCCATAGCTCTTTCCGGTCGATGGTATCATTTGCGGCTTTGAAGTCAACGAATAAATGATGTGTGGGAACTCTGTATTCACGGCCCTTTTCGAGGATTTGCCGCAGTGTAAATATTTGATCCGTAGTAGACCGACCTTCGACGAAGCCGGCTTGATAAGTTCCCACAAATTTATTCGCAATTGGTGATAGACGGCGGAAAATGATTTGGGACAGCACTTTATAGGCGGCAATGACAACGGTGATCGCTCGATAGTTCTCACAGTCCAACTTGTCGCCCTTTTTATAGAACGGGCAGATAACCCCATCTTTCCACTCCCTCCGGTAGCTGTTCTGTATCCCAAATTCTAACAATTAGCCATCTTTTCCAGCTGACTTGTTGTTCTTTAGCTGCATGATGGCCTCCTTAACTTCGCCTATCGTTGGGGCTGGCACCTCTTCCCCGTTTGTTGCACCGTCGAAATCGCTTTCCCCGCCGCTTTGGCTCTCCGCCTGGGCGCCTTTCAGGTGTTTGTCGAAGTGCTGCTTCCACCTATCGGTCACCTCACGATCGTCCGTCAGAATTCTGCCAGTCTTATCCCGACATATTTCGGCTCGCGGCACAAAGCCTTTGCGGGATCCGTTCAGTTTCTGGTAGAACTTTCGCGTTTCCTGAGAACGACGCAGCCGCCCCAACTCTGCATATTCCTGCTCTTCCAGGTAGCGCTTTTTCTCCCGCAAGATTTGGTTTCTCTGCATATCTTCTTCTGTTTGTGTCTTTCCACGTTCTGTCGTGTGGCACTGTGCATCTTGGCCGCCCGCGCAGCGTTCTCCTCATCTATCACCCTCCTACATTCATAGTCAAACCAATTGTTCCGCTGATTCCGGGCCACATGACCAATGGAGCTCTGGCTGTTTTGATAGTGTTCCAACAGCCTCGAGAGGGGCTTCGCCCAGCTCGTCCTCTTCCGGCAGTGCAGCTTCGAGTGAATGCGCGTAGTTTGCGGCGACGTCTGGCTGTTTCAGCCGCGCGAGATCTAACCGAGGCTGGCGTCGGTACCGAATGTTGTTCACAACGGAGAGTCTTGGGCGCATCTTAACCATCACTAGGTCCGAGTCAACGTTGGCGCTTCGATAGGATCTGACGTCGATAATGTCTAAGAAGTGCCGACTGTCGATCAAAACGGTGTTCGATCTGTGATTCTGTCTGATTTGGTGACCTCCAGGTCTAAGAAGTCTAAGAATGTCTAAGAAGTGCCGACTGTCGATCAAAACGTGGTCGATCTGTGATTCTGTCTGATTTGGTGACCTCCAGGTGTACTTATGATGGATTCTGTGCTGGAAAAAGGTACTACATACGGCTATATTCCTGAAGGCGGCAAAGTCGATACGTATTAGGCCCATTTCATTGGTGCGTTAGTGTGCACTGAACCTTCCAATCACCGGTTTGTATTCCTCCTCCTGAACGACCTGAGCATTGAAATCCCCGATGACGATCTTGATATCATGTTTTGGGCAGCGGTCGTATTCACTCTCCAACTGCGCGTAGAACTCATCCTTGTCGTCATCGGTACTTATGAGGTGAGAGCTGTGCACGTTGATGTTGCTTATATTGAAGAATCGGCCCTTGATTCTCCACCTGCACATTCGACAATTGATTGGCCACCACCCAATCACCCGTTTCCGCATCTCACCCATCACTACGAAAGCTGTACTCAGCTCGTGTGTGTTGCCGCAGCTCTGGTAGATGGTATGTCCATCTCTGAACGTACGCACCATTGAGCTCTTCCAGCACACCTCGAGTGCTCCCTTGGAAGTTGAGAGATCGGCAGTTCCACGTCCCAAGTTTCCAGTCCATAGTCCTTTTTCGTCGCGTGGGTCTATTCCGATTGTTCCAGTAAGAATTGATTTGTTCTTCGCTCTGTGCTTTTGTATTTTTCGTGGTGACGGCTTGCAAAGCTTGCTACACCAACCCCTGTTTCGCCGGAGAGCCAACGAAGTTCGAAAGAGCCCTCCTTTCCTGTCAGCATACGACCTTGGCTTCCACCGGGGTTGGTTACCCGATCTCCACCAAAGTTGCTCGTATCCCGGCTGGTACCACGAGTAGGTAGGAATAGGAGTTGCTGAATAAGAGGCCATGAACCACTGTGGGGTCTATTTTATGCCTACGCGTGCACAAGGCACCGACTGACGGTACGCATTATCCAGCCGTTTACCAGCCGTAATTCCAATATTAAGGTACAAATTTATATCAAATTTCTAGTAAAGTTTGAAGTCTAAATTTTCAGTTCAATTTCGAGTCCAACTTTAAATAGAACGTCACGTCCATGTTAAAATTGGAGCTCAAAATTAAATCCAAATTCTTATCTAATGTCAAGTGCAATCTTAAGTTTAATCGCAAATCCCATTTGAATTTGGTGGGGCACATTTCCCGCCTTTCCCGCCTAAGGGATTATTAACGACCTGCGATGCGACGCGACTTTTCTTGCTGCAGTTTTATGCTCAGCCCTTTTTCGTCCAAACTAGGACTATGCATTTAGCAACATGTGAGCGAAGTCGCGTCACGTCACAGTCGCTTTTACTCTGTACGGGCCCTAACGATAAGTAAATTAGTTACGTAAGAAATATCCATCATCTTACCTAACCTTTCAGGCCAAAACAAGCTTTTAAAAGTTCGGTGCTTCAGCTTTTTTTATGTTTGGGCATTCCAGTCACTTCGATTACAAGTCCAATTTCGAATCCAATTCCAAGTTCAAATCTCATTTAAAGTCAATTTTAGGTCCAGTTTCAAGACAATTTATAAACTCTCGATTTCATGCCCAATTTCAAGCACAATTTGAAGTCCATTTTCCAGTTATATTTTTTTGTTATATTATTTATGATTATTATGATAATTCGTATACGACCCCTAATCCAGTACTACGCTATACTTATTGCGTTCAGTAACTTCAGGCCCTTTTTGGCACCCTTAAGAGCTAGTACCCTGGCCGGGGACCAGTCTGACCAACCGCACCCTACGTTTCCGCAAGTTACAATATCTGTTGATAAGAAAAGTGTCAACAGAAACCTACAGAGTACTTTCTTTGTGCTGTTGGTCCACCGGTTTCCATATCATCAATTCATGTAAGAATTACATCTCGACGACTCCGCTTAACTGACTGCTTCTCGTTTTGAATCTCCAACGTTCCCCAGGGAAGTAATCTAGGGCCTTTTTATTTCACTATTGAACAACAGATACTCTTTTTGGCCTGAACGACGGTCGTTTCACAACCAAGACGCTCAAATGTATGCTATTATAAAATAACTAACTGTGAGGATTCACAACTGATTGAGGATCGTTGTTGCAACGTTGCATGCAAGTATGTTTTTGTCACTTAGCATCAACAAATGTTATATGACATCATTTTAAACAAACGATTACGATTGGATCGGACTCCGATGTTTTTGCTTGAAAAATTATCAAGAGCTAGAAAATTGGGACCAAATTTTATTTCAGATTCAATTTGCAACTGTGGTGCATATTTTTAGAAATCTCTTTATTTTACATTTTTGAAAAATTCTCATTTTAAAGATCGTGGAATAAGATTAAGGTGAAATGCTGCATCTGATATGTTCATGCTACCACAAAAAAGTTTTTAGTTAAAAGTTCAAAAGTCAGCACATAATATTCTGATACTACTGTTTTGTCTGTCTTGTCTATTTTCTTTGTTTTCCATATATTTTAGTTCCCGGTTGCGTTTTGTTTTCTTATTGATAGAAAAAACGTAAATATTTGGACTAAACAACATCAAATTCCGAGGAAGAGGAAAAGGTTTACAATACATTCACAGCCATCTACAAATTTGGTATCGTTGCTTGCATATAGCCAGAAATAGTATCCGGTTTTGCAATTTATCAAACATTTACGTTTCTCCAACCGCTTTAGCGGAAATCCGAAGTTCATTTAATCGGCAAAAAAATTGCAATAAAAACCATATTTCCTCTTCAACATAAATTTCCCAGAGCGTATGCTTCAAAAACAATATCTCTAATAAATATCATCCGGAAGAAAAACTGTAAAAACAATAATACCGGATTGAAAAAAAACCGGCAATTGCTAGGATTGGATTGTTTTCCCAGTCCGTCCGAAGTACCAGGAGAGTATGACCGACCGGTTGATGTGATGCAGTGGCACGAGTACAGTCGGGTACCGAGATGAAAACATCTAAACTAGATTGCATCAAGCTGCAACTGGGGAGCCATTGCTGCTTGCCGTTGTTGTATGTAGGGATGCAGATTCTGATGGGCCAAGATAAAGATCAGAAATTTCCAATCGATACTCGCTAGGTCTCTTTTATCTTCACTGTGTCGGATTGCAAGCTCGGCTCAGGGTTATGCAGCACCGAAGGATTCGGAAAATGTGTGTTTATTTTTGCTTCCGAGCTGTCGTATTCATTTTCCGACCGGTCGTTGTCTGGTTGATTCTGTCTGCTTTTTCCGTACCGGTATGTGCGGCAGCATGCTCTTTTATGTCGTCTTCCACAGAGCTGGTCCTTGGTTTTTCACAGAATGCCGGTGCCTCTCTCGTGTCTTACTTGACTGCATCGCAGAAGTCATAATGTAGCTCTCCGTTGTTCATTCAAGTTGAAGTTTATTAGGGTAGGTCGTTCGTTCTGGTTGTCCTAGTTTACGGTTTGCGCACTGCCTATGTGGTACATAGATTTTTTAAGACGAGACATCAGCATTCGGCAGGATGAAAAATCAGTTGAACAAACCAAGAATGATTAAATCAATGTTTGCGTCATCTCTTCTGAAAAAAAGACGCACTTCATTTTAATGACATTCTCGGATGCAGATGGAAGGGGTGACCTTTTGAATTCCGCAATAAAATACCACCCCGAGCAAACCTTTGTCGCTTTACTTCTTTTTGGAATGTGGTTTGATGTTTTGGACAGACTTATTCCTAATGTTGCATTGCAGATGAATTCAGCTTCGTCTAATTCAAAAAACTTTACGTACTTAAATGAAATTGCGTAAATAACTTTCCATGCATAAAAAATGTTGAAATCATAATTTTCGATTAATAATCGTCAGAATCAGTGCTCTACATTTTTCTTTATAAAAGCTTCTCCACACAAACATAAATTATCATAATCACTTACATTATCTTAGGACAATAAGTTTTAGGCAACATGCGAGCAAATCTTTATAGTAGTTCGAAAATATTATCTATTTCCCCCAAGCCCCATTATTTCTGTTTAGATTTGAATTCCCTAACGACTGGTGATAGCAGTTTCCTTTTCCTATACCTACATATGCCGAAAGAATTTCGGCGCTATAAATCACCATCCTGTTCTTACGTTAGGCGAAATAGCCGGTACGATACTATCAGGGAACGTGGAAATAAAAGTTATATTCCCGAATAAATCAACCAAATGGCAAACTTTAAGTTCAAAATTAGAAACTGACTTTCCACGATACGAAGACGGGACAAAACTATCAAAATCCGTTTGCACTGAGACGTGGTGACCAAGTGCACAATGAATCACTTGGGGTAGCAATGACTACGGCCACTAGGAGCATCATAAATCTCAATTCAATTCTGCTAAGTTATTCGTTCTTTTCGTGCTGCAGCCGCACATTACCAGCCTTGGAATTCTGAAATATCAAAAGGAGTGTGCATGATTTCATGTTTAGCGTATGTAAATGTCCTGTATTGTGAACACATTGACAGGATAGTAGGATAACAAATGTAGATGAATTTTCATTTAATGAAAATAAAGTAATATGCACTTCGATATAAAGCAAATTTATTTTTATGTTCATTAAGTTATGTTGAAGTTACGTTATATCGAAACAAAACTAAATTTGTTTATAAAATTACTAATAAGTGCATCACAAGAAGAGAAGCGCGAATTAACGTTTCTAGCAGTGAGACCTGGTCTGTAAATAATACAATAATTATTATCATTGTATCCCGCATTTTGCACCTTACTGGACACCGCAGTCTAAAAGTGCGACTGGCACAAAAAGTGCGACAATGCGAATGCTGTGAGTGAGAAAGAGAAAGACTAACAACTGCAATGTTGCTGTTTTGTTTTGTCATATACATTGGCATTGGAGAAAATAATCTAGATTAATCCAGGTACAGCTGCAAAGCACAATATATTTGAAAATTTTATTTCATTTATCAGAGGCGTAACACGATAGTATTCAGAAATCAAATTCAAAACCGCCCAGTCGAGCTTCAAATATACGACTATTATTTTTTTTTTTGTAAAGTGGCGGAACGTTTGGTGAGAAGTATGGTGGACTGGATAAAATTGGGAAATTTCGAAATGAGATCAAAAATATATTGGGTCCCGAGTGTTCTAAAACTGTGAACCATTTCGCGAAATTTTTAACTTTTTAGTTAAAATTTGACAGTTTGATGGTTATTCTGAGAGCCAATGAGATATGCACAGGTGAGAAAGAGAGCTTGATGTTTTTCACTGATTTGCCTTGAATTTTTTTACCAATGTTTGGATGCTTATCGCTTAAAGAATTTATTTATTCAACCCGGGTTGAAATGAGATGAATTTTATCTTTTCTGTGTTTTATCTATCACAAAAAAAACCAAAAATTCATCCAGTTCCAACCCGGACTGAATTCGCTATTACAGAAACTTATCTCCATCCTCACCTTATATCCTCATTGAGCGAAAGAACTATTATTCTGTCAAATATGAAGTGGTTCGCATTCTGAACTGATTTTAACCACTCGAGGAGAAATAACTATCGGTCTGTCAAATTTTAACTAAAAAGTTAAAAATTTCGCGAAATGGTTCACAACCTAAGTAATTAAACTATTGACTGAAGTGTTTTGGAGCGTCTTAGTAGAATAAGAAACATAAAATTAAATAAAAGAAAACTTTTTCCAAATTAAATTCTACTAGGGTAGACGCACCATTAGTGGTGGTAGTACCAGTAGTGGTGGAAACTTGAATTATTCCATTATTTTTGCAGATATTGGTACAAGTTTTATAAGAATCGAACTACCAGCAACAGCATTATTTGATAAGTATCAAACTTGTATCAAAATCTGCAATAATAATGGAATAATTCAAGTTTCCACCACTACTGGTACTACCACCACTAATGGTGCGTTTACCCTATTTATATTGATTCGCGATCGCGACAGATACGTTTAGTATTTCACCTACTACTTGCAGGCTTCATCAGTGTCTGTTTTCGAATGTCTGTCTGTCGCAAATAAATATAAATAGTAGAATTTAATTAAACTTTTACCGCAACCCTTCTATTAGATAGTCTCTTATCAAATTTGGTACCTCCAGTCTAATAATTCTATATGCTCCCCCGCTGACGGTAATTATTTTGTGTATGATTGCCCTTTGCTACTTCTTCTTCTTCAGCAGCATAGAGCCGGGGTGGCTCGTGCTGTTTCAAGCACTCGTCTCCATTCAACTCGGTCTTGGGCCACTCGTCGCCAATTTCCTAGTCGTCTCAGAAGTCGCAAATCGCTTTCGACCTGGTCGAGCCATCGTGCACGTTGGGCCCCCTGTTCCTGGTGCCGGTGGGGTTGTTGAAGAGGACTATTTTCGTCGCACTGTCGTCCGGCATCCTTACGACGTGTCCGGCCCACCGTAGCCTGCTAACTTTCGCTATATGTACGATAGGAGTCTCCCCAAGCAGTGCCTGTAGCTCGTGATTCATACGCCTCCGCCACTCTCCGCTTTCAGTTTGTACTCCGCCAAATATCGTTCGCAGCACTTTCCGCTCAAACACGGCAAGGGCGCGTGTGTCCTCCGTAAGTAGCGTCACGGCTTCAAGTCTATAAAGAACTACCGATCTAGTAATAGTTTTGTACATTGTTAGCTTCGTGCGGCGGCGTATGCTTCCTGATCGTGGCGTTTTACGAAGGGCAAAGTAGGCCCGATTTTCCGTTTGGATGCGCCGCCCTTTGCTACTACCACCGGGTTATCAACTGTAGTGTGATAGGAGCCGGCAGTCTGGATATGATTAGATATGAGACTATCTAATAGAAGGGTGCGATAGTAGTTTAATTTCTTAAAACACTCGGATACCAACCGAAAGAATGCCGGTTGGAGTCCCACTTACCATTGAACGACCCAATACATTTTTGGTCTCATATCGAAATTTCCCAGTTTCATCCAGTCTACCATTCTTCTCACCAAACGCTCCACTTTAGAAAAAGCCACTTTAGAAAAAGTTTACGCTAGATTGCGACAAAGTCAGAGACTAGTAAAACAGCAAAATACGATTTTTAGACTGATGTCAGATGATTGTCAGATCAGCGTCGTACGTCAAAACTAACTGGAAAGGCAACTCGCTTTTCTATAATTGAAAAAAGAAATCGTTCTCATTCTACTCGGACCATGGCTACTCGTTGCCAGCCTTGTAGTCTGCGAAGGATCCGTCAGTCTACTTCCACTTGGTCGAAGCATTTTGTTCGTTACGCACTTTCTCATCTCATTGTTTTCAGATCGTTAATCGGTTCATCTCTCTGCGCTAAATTGTATGCAGTGCGTAACACTTATCGTTTAAAAGCACCACAAAAACGCGTCGTTTTTCCCTAGCATAACTCATATCTCGTGGCTACAGCTACAGGAACTTAACAGAATTTTCGTCCACAACGCGTCTTTGTGTTGACGTTTCGTGACTTGTAACAACGTCTTAAAGGTGTCTATCACGATATCATTATCGTCGGCGGAGCAGAGTCGGTTGACTTAGTGACGGGGTTGACTTCGCGAGAACTTTACCACTCGTGTCCGTATCTATCCCCGTGTAGGCATGGACCGTGCGGTTCCGAGCGGTACTTATAACAAGTCTGGCTCCAATTACATTTTAATTGCTCGTGATAACAGCAGTTTTGTGGTTCTCAACTGCCCGTTAACTTTCTAAAGATCAGGAGCCAGGAATCGGTCGTCGTCTATATGTTCCCCCAGATCTACTGCCATACCGCATTTATCCACTAAACCAGACATTCATTCGTGAAATGATTACCCCCCAAATCATGGCCCAATTCGGGGGATGATAAACAGCTAAATAAAACTTACCGTCAGTGCCATGCTCACCTGTAGGCAAAAAATTGACCCTACAATGGTTCACGGCCTCTTACTCGGTAACCCGCATTCCTACCTCCTCGTGATACCAGCCGAGATACGAGCAACCTTGGTGGAAATCGGGTAACCAACCCCGGTGCAAGCCAAGGTCGTCAACTGACAGGAAAAGAGGGCTTTTTTGAGCTTCGTTGGTCCTCCTACGAAACGAAACGGGAGATTGGGTGATAGCCAATCAATCATCAAATGTGCAAACTAGGAACCAAAGGCAACTTCTTCAACATAGGCATCTTCAACGTGTTTAACACTCACTTCAGAAATACCGATGATGTCAAAGGAATTCTACGCGCAGTTGCAGCGTGAATACGACCGCTGCCCAAAACATGACATCAAGATCGTTATCAGGGATTTCAATTCTCAGGTCGGCCAGGAAGAGGAGGAATGCAAACCGGTGATTGAAAAAACTTCAGCGAAGACACGCTGACCAACGAAATGACCATAAGACATATCGACTTTGCGACCAGAAAAATCCTGGCACTACGCAGTACCTTTTTCCAGCGTAGACTCCCATACAAGTACATCTAGAGGTCACCAAATCAAACAGAATCGCTTTGATTCGGACCACTACCTGCTGATGGTTAAGACGCTGCCTAAAGGCCCCCATAAACGTACGCATATGTTGGGTTGGAAATGAACAAAATGTTGGAGGGTCATTCCGGTCGAGCGGCGAACCGAACATTTTCTTCTGCCAGTTTGGTTCGTGGCACTCACCCACCGGCGAGCGTGTTGGACGAACATGAATTCACCAACATGTTCGACCAACATGTACGTACGTGTATGGGGACCTTTCCGTTGAAAATTGTCCGTTGTGAACAACATTCCGTAGCGACCCTGGCCTTGGTTGAATCTCACGTGGCAGCCAGACGTCACCATAAAGTACGCGCATTCATTCGAAGCTGAGCCGGAAGAGAACGAGCCGATCGAAGGCCCTCTCGAGCACTGTTGGAATACCATCAAAACAGCAGTGTAGCGGGGAGCATTCCCGGGCACGTGGCACAAACTCAGTGAAACGGCTGGTATTATGATGAATGTCGGAGGATGATGGAGGAGGAGAAAGATCGTTGCGTGGGCGGCAAAGTTGAGCGTGGAAAGACACAAACAGAAGATGATGCAGTCAACCGAAATCTTCCGAGAGAAAAAGCGCTGCTTAGAAGAGCATGAATATACGGAGACGAAGCGAGAAGGAAACGCAAAAGTTCTACCAGAAACTGAAAGCATCCCGCAAAAGGTTTATGTCGCGAGCCCAATGTGTCGGGATATGAATGGCAGTATTTTGATGGATGATCGTAAGGTGACCGAAAGGTAGAACAGCACTTCAATGAACACCTGGATGGCGCCAAGACGATGGGGGCGGTGAAAGAAATTTCGACGGTGTGACAAACAAGGAAGAGGTGCCAACTCCAACGAAAAATAGAACTGAGAACTGAGAAGATGACATCGGGGCAAAACTTATTAAAATAGGACTAGAAAAGCTGGCAACTTTCTGCATCGACTAACTGTTAGAATTTGTAACATAAAACTGCTACCGGCGGATTGGAAAGATGAGGTTATCTGCCAGATTCCCAAGAAAGGCGACAAGTTAGACTGTGGAACTTTCGTGCTTTTTCACCGACTATTACCAATTAAGAACAGATTTTTGAAAATTTATTAAGCCGGCTTCATTGATGGACGGTCAACAATGAATCAAATATTATTATTACGCCAGACGCTAAAAAGGCCCAAGAATTCCCAAGCACCATTTTTTCGTTGACTTCAAAGCCGCATATGATACCATCGACCGAAAAGAGCTATGGAACATATGGTTTCCCCAGAAAACAAATCAAGCTGCTTCGATCTAAAGGCCCCCATACACGTACGTATATGTTGGCCGAAAATGTTGGTGAATTCATGTTCGTCCAACACGCTCGCTTGTGTGTGAGTGCCACGAACCAAACTGGGAGAAGAAAATGTTCGGCTCGGCGCTCGGCCGGAATGAACCTCCAACATTTTGTTCATTTCCAACCCAACATATGCGTACGTGTATGGGGGCCTTAAGACGCTGTATTTGGATTCCGGGTGAATTGTAGAGTTCATTTGAATCACATAATGGGCTTCATCAAGAGCACGTTGAGACCAGCACGGTCTCTCCTGCCTGCTGTTTAACATAGCGCTACAGGGTGTACATCACGCTCGACGGGGATGAGTTCGAGGTAATTGACGAATTTGTCTATCTTATTCTCCTCAATTCTGTATACAAAATTCTCTCCTGCATCCAGTTTCATACACCCATATTCTGTATTTCGAACGAGTTGAAATATTTCGATCGACTTGGCAAATATTTCGTTCGAGTTGTTTTTTCTTATGAAGATCTTTCGTTCGAGCCGCTGTTTTTTCGAACGAAGTGTCAGAACATGAACATTGTTTTCCAACAAAACTGACTAGGCTGATACGTGCTACCCTTGATGATTCAAAATCAAGCGTCAGAATAACTTTGATTTTAGTTTATTAATCAATCTTCGACATAAAGAACATCGCACAGACATAAATCTTATCTAGCTAAATATTACTAATTCTTAGCCTGAATACATTTTTTGAGAAACCAAAATCTAACAAATAATAAATTTTAGTAAAACGACTGTAGCAAACGTCCAGCGGGTTATTCATTCCGTAAGCAGTTCGATGAGGCAATTGCCGAAAAAACTCAGTTTAGCGTATCACTCGTTTGTGATCTAACGTCAGAGGTTAGAGGATTTAAAGCAAGGTGACGAGTTATCGAATTTGCTAGTCAACATTGCATTGGAAGCTGCTATTCCAACGGCAGGTGTACAGAGAAGCGGTACTATCATCACGAAATCTCACTTGTTCTTCCTCGATATCATCGGTGTTAACCAATGATGTAAAAAGGCGGATAGCGGCTGCCAATAGGGCTTTCTACGGGACACGTAGCCAGCTTATGTTCCGTAGCCTGCAACTCTGTACGAATCTCGCGTTCTATGAGATATCTAATTCTCCCGGTGGTTCTCTACGGCAACGAAGCGTTTTGAACGTAAAATCCTGCGATCAATTCTTGTTGGCATATCAGAGGATGGAGTGTGGCGCAGGTGCATGAACCACGAAATTTACCAAGTATACCGGATGAGAGACCAATGAAAACAATATTCAGCAGAGAACCCGATAGAGGCCGTCGACTTTGAGGCTGATCCCGTACCCGTTGGATGCGCGCTGTTGACGAGGGTGCTAGAACAGCGAGTGTTAGGTGCGACTGAACAGTGACAGCCTAAAACCGAGAAACTTGGGTTTCCAAAATTCGGCCCATATGCGGTGAGCGGATTGTCGTCGAAAAAATAGTACCTATAGTTTGTAAGTCTATCTTGGCTCGCTGTTAACGGCGGATCGGATAATAACACTAGCCGTGAGATTTGAAAGTGTATTATCAGTGAAAGTCATGCTTACTATGAGCTTTACAAGCAATTTCGGTCGAACAGACTAAGCTGTTACACACGTTCACAGTCGGACACACTTTAAATACGAAATTGCCAAATGATCCAATTATCAAAATAAAGAAAAAACGCAACAAAGTATAAAATAATTTTGATTGCAAAAGTCACTGCATTATTGATCAATCAACAATTTTTGGTTCACTTTATTCAGCAGACATTGAATAACCACTGATTGGGGAACAATTTCAATTAGTATCAATAGTTATTTTCATACAGTATTGAACGATACCGATATGTAGTTGTTAATCACTCAATAAAAGCTACATTTTAATTTCATCATATAAAGTTTCAAACCATTATCCTCCCCTATGAACCTGTCGTGAAATAAATTGATAGTGGCCAGTCGATTCATTTTTTGACTGTGAATTTCCCTGTTAACCGATCATTATAACTATGTATTATTACCCATCATAAGCGACATGAAAACAACCTCGAACAGCAAATGACCGCATTTAATGCAAGTGTCGTTGAATATTTTCGCACAGTTTTTGTCGTTTCAGTTTTCAATTATAATCGGTTTTATTGATTATAACAGCGCTTCATAATGTACACATTCAATTATGTACCTGGGCACGGCGCGCACGTGTGCCGGCAGATGAAGCGTTCTGATGGCTGCCGGAATGGTCGAATGATAGCAAAGTTGCCTGCTTCGAAAATTCGACCGGATGCTGGTGTTTTCCGGATTTGCCAACCGTTAGCTTATGACAATTTTATTATCGCATCATAAACACGTTCAAGAAATTTCGGCAGTAATAAAAGTAGCACTCGCGACGTGACAAAATGCACCGTCATTTGAACTGAAGGAGACATATTTGTTACACAGAAACAAAGGCTTACCGAAAATGGGAATAAATCCATAATTCTTTCATTCAAGTCTGAAAATGCCATAGAATAAATCCCTATTCCATTAGGGCGTTAAGCACATGATCTTATTCATTTAGGTTAGCAGCATTGACTTTTATGTTGGATTGGCTGTTTGCTATAGTTACTATATATATAGTTCGGCGGATAGAAAACCAGGCGAATTGGCATCCCTGATTTATGAAATTAAATTTGAAATTATGGTGAAATGTGCAGGTTTTTACGAAAAATAATCACTGGCGGGTGTTGAAAATGACTTGTTCTATGAAAATAAAGTGTGTTTTTTTAACATTACTCCTGCATTTTGGATTTTGAAAAGCTTTTGGCTCCGCTTTTGACGTTTATTTGGCTCCCGATTTTCTATCCGCCGAACTATATATATAGTAACTATACTGTTTGCTATACATAAATGAAGTTCATATTATAAATGGATGGTTTAATGAGAATAATACTATTCCTTGATTGCATTTTTGAGTAATTGAAACCCCGAAAGCAGGGACGACTCCTCCTCAGAAGAAAAAAAGAGAAGAAAAAAATTCAAACTGTGCTCAGTCTTCAACGCGATTTATTCTTCTCCGTTTCATTTTGGCTTTTCTCTTTCATACTGAACGCAGTTGTATTGTATGAGCAACCGCACATTGTGCTACTCATTGAGAAGCAACAGAATGTTAATACACTTCGAATACGTTGATGCGATGCGCTGACGTATAACAACAACGGGAAGTTTTAATATAGGTAGTGCGTTGAGAAAAAACGACGATTGTAAATAGCGGTCATTGCCATCAGAAAAATATTAATCCATTAATGCAGTTGAATCATGATTCTTACATTTAGTATATTCAGTTGAGTTTGGCTGCCTGTGGACGCAACTGTATCTATATGGTCAGGCATGTCACAACGGCAACAGTGCGAAAAATGTTATTTAGGTATGGCAACATCGGAATTCCCATGCATTTGCTTCTTGACGCGCACCTACAGGAAAGTCCCATTATAAACAAAGATAATTCTCCGCTAAGATTCAAAATTTAAAAACTTTTGATTGCCTTGACTGCTGTTTACTGCTGTAGCTACCGAGAGGACCGGAAGCAAAACCGAAAGTTGCTCAATAAGAAGTTTTTCTGCGCGTCAGTTTTTCTCTTTATGTTTAGTCTGTTTCTCCTTGTGTGGATTTATTGCTCATTTCTGACAGCGGTTCTGCTCATTGTGTTGGAAAAAAAGTTGCACTTTTTGCACAATTAGTGAGGAAATAACAAGCCTGCGCAAGGATCCAATTTCTATTCGCCACTTAGAGGTACTTATAATCAGTCCTACGTAAAAATGTCCAAAAGGATTTGTCAGTTATAAGATTACGATAATCCCATGGGTTCAATGGATCATTGAAAAAGTCTAAAAATCTCACAGATGACTCCAGCATAGACATCTTCTGTCAAACACACTTGACGAACGTCTGTGAACGACTGTCAAACAGCCTTGCAATCTGATTGGTCCACTTAGATTTACCGTCAGCAACCGTCAACAGCAACGGAACGGAAAGAAATTATGACGGGTAATCTGTATCATGAAGTATGGGGCATGAAATGGAGAGAGTTACTTGAAGGAAGCGTCAAATATAGCTCCGGCTCTCTCAAGCTCCCACCTAGCGCCTCCACGCAGATCTAAGTCAAATGATGACGGTCGATGGCCTTACCCGGAAATGCTTCATGTACTTACTGGAGCAACTAAGCTAGGAGGTGTGAACTAGAGCGCCTGTTCTCCAGGCGAGGGGCGGTTAACACAGCGTCTGTCTCGGAACGGGGGGCTGAATATGAAATGCTGTATCCCGCAAGCAATACCTAATATGACAGACCCATCAGCAGGATGTAGGTATCGCGAACCCGGCGAGGTAGTATACCGAAAACTCAATTACCACGAATAACGAAGAAAGAAATTCAGGACGGTACAATCGGTATAGGACATGGCAAGGGACAAGGAAACGATTAAGGGATAACGATTGGAAGCTTGGTACCTGGAATGTCCGAACTCTCCATGAACCGGCACGGGCTGTCTTGCTTGCTCGAGAGCTGCATCAACTCGGAGGGAAGATCGCTGCTGTTCAGGAAGTTTGGTGGCCAAATCCTGAATTCTTCCGTCCAGTCATTGGAAGACATAACCTTCATCTGTCGACCAATGATAACGGTCTGAGGCTCATAAATTTTGCCGCGGCCAGAGGAATGACCATCTGTAGCACCTACTTTCCACATTTGAATATTCGGAAACACACCTGTAGGCATCCAAATGGAGACTCTGGCTCTCAGATCGATCATGTCTTGATTGACGGTCGACACTTTTCGGATACTATCGATGTACGGTCTTTTTGGGGACCAAATATCGACTCTGACCACTATCTCTCTCGAGCACGGTCGAGACTGTCGAGCACGGCGAAAGCTCGTACTGAGAGGACGCTGCGTTTCAACATCCAGCGGTTAACGGCAGAAGGTGTGGCAGTGGAGTACGCCAGGAAGCTTGACCAACGAATCGCAGACCAGCAGGTAGAAGGAGAAGATATAAATGGGCTGTGGAGGAACATCCATGGTGCCATCGAAACAGCCGCGAGAGAGGTGGTAGGAACGACGGGTGGAAGACAGCGTAATAGCTGGTTTGATACCGAATGCCAGAGAGTGACAGATGAAAAGAACCAGGCCAGGAGTCGCATGCTCACTGCGGCAACGCGTCAAAACAGAGAGAGGTACAGAGAGACTAGAGCTGCGGTAAAAAGAATCCATCGTCTAAAGAAACGCGAGTACGAGGAGCACGTGCTCGCCGGCGCTGAGGAGCGATACGCCAGCAACGACACACGGAGTTTCTATCAAACGGTGAGATGCAGGAATTTCGCCATGCCTGTGATGTGCAATGATAGTGCTGGCAACCTGCTTACCGACAAAACGGCGGTAGCAGCCAGGTGGAAGGAGCCACTTCCAGACACTGTAGATGCGGAGGTCAGCAGTGACAGGATAGGAATTGTAAGCGATGGTCAAGCTGTAGAGCCACCAACACAGGAGGAGGTTAAAAAGGCAATCAGTGAGCTGAAAACGGTAAGGCTGCTGGGAAGGACGGTATCCCGGCTGCACTTCTAAAAGCGGGGAGCGAGCGGCTGTACGAAGCAATCCACCGGATCATGACTTGTCAGCATCTGTCTCGTCTGTTTGTCTGTGGTAAGACTTTCTTCCTTCTCCTTTAGCAGCATAAAACCGGGATGGCAAGTGGTGTATCTAGAGTTACTCCCCGCTGTATTGGGTCCTGGGCTATTTGTCGCCAACTCGTTGAGCATCTCGACACAAGCAAATCGATATTAACCTGCTCGAGCCATCTAGTAAGTTGGGTCTCTCTATTCCTAAAGGCCCTCATACACGTACGAACATGTTGGCCGAAAATGTTGGTGAATTCATGTTCGTTCAACATTCTCGCCTGTGTATGAGCGCCACGAACCAAGCAGGCAAAAGAAGATGTTGGGCTTAACGCTCGACCTGAATGACTCGCCAACATTTTATTCGTTTCCAACCCAACATATGCGTACTTGTATGAGGCCCTTAAGGCCGATGAAGGTCTAGAAGAGAACAGATTCACTACACGGTCATCCAGTATTCTTGTGACGTGACCGACCCATCGTACTCTCCCTACTTTCGACGAGAGTACTTTGAGAAACATTCCAAGTAGTGCCTGCAGTGCACGGTTCATACGCCTACGCCATTCTTCACTTTCCGTTTGCGCTCCACCTCCTCCTGATGAAAAACTATTCGTACTGAAGTTTTTGGAGCGTCTTAGTAGAATACGAAACCTAAAAATAAAAAATAAGAAAACTTATCCAATTTAATTCTACTATGTGTATTTTATTCAATGACAGATACGTATTTCGCCTACGACTTGCAGGCTTCCTCAGTGTCTGTTTTCGAACAGTTCGTTCGAAAAGTTCGAAAACAGACACTGAGGAAGCCTGCAAGTCGTAGGCGAAATACGTATCTGTCATTGAATAAAATACACATAGTAGAATTAAATTGGATAAGTTTTCTTATTTTTAATTTTTAGGAAACTATTCGTAACAGAACACAACAATAAAAACACTCAGATAAACGTGGTGGGAAAGTAGCATTGATGATATTAAATTATTTAGAAATTTTTCGGGAGAGATTCTCGAGTCTCTTCAGAATCCGCAATCAGCAGATTCATCTTCGATGAAGTAGCAGGGTATGAGGACGAAGTTTCTGAAGTAACAGAAAATATGAACCGAACTTTTTCGTTTTTCAAAGTTTATCATTCTAATAGTGGATTTCAAGAAACCGACATTTATTCAAAAGAAATGGCAGTTGGCTGTGACCGGCGTTGCGAAGCCCATACTCGTGTGGACTAATTTTCTCACACACGCGTACTCGTTCTAATGAATAGGCCGACATAAGCATTCCTTTCGGACTCACACCCTTGTTTATTCATGCACTGCAACGACTTTTGCGAGTGTGTATTTAGCTAACAGCCATGGTCGTCGCTCTCGCTCGTCATTACAGCCTGAGCAACTGATACTGATCACAGGTGAGGACTCGCACTCCCGCCCGTGTGTAAAATCGAGGGCGTAAGATAAAGAAGAAAACAAAAAGTAATGCAACATCTGTATCCTAGTGTGCCGCTACCCCTAACGGGCAGCTGGCTGCTCACGAGTTGTTTGCCTCGTGAGTGGTTATGCAGAAAGACGCTACGAGATTGTGCGTATGCGAGTCTGTAGATAGTAAAATGTCTGCACACAGCAACGCCGGCTGTTTTTAGTTTGTTCTGGGAGCGCCATTTTGAGAATTTGTGTGGAGCGACAAATTGGCTAGTGCGTAGTACCGGTCCTGGTCGTAGTAGGTTCGAATCTCAACTGAGTCTCTCCCAGTTGAGAATCAATAGAATTGAACCACTATCAGTAAAACGAAAACCATAGTATTATATACAATCATGGGCCATGTGGACCATAATTGTGGACTGACTGCACCATTTTACCGGGAATGCATGTTTTGGAAAGTACCAGCAAAAATCGATTTTTTTAATTTCTTTCTTATTTTTCTTTAACACTAAACGTACCATGTGATATCACCAGTTATTACTATTTGTGACTCAAGCAGCACGTTCCATCCTCACGGATGTGTGAAAGATTTATGCCATGCCCATTTTACCTGTACATCATCATTTCCCTGATGGGGATAGGAAGGAAAACAAAAGAAACATGATTTTTTAATATTTATAATTTGAACAAAACAGACTTACACTGTTGATATACCAGATACACTCAGGTCTTTTTTTACACGGGATACGTAGCGCGTAAATAAAAACCGCGGTTATTCAAAAATGGCCAAAAAACTGTGTTAATTCAAAAATCGTCGTAATATCGCCGTAATTCAAAAATCACCGTTATTCAAAATATTGCTGTAGAAAAGATGTTGTAAAAAACCGCGTTATTTCAAAACTAGTCATAAAAATAAAACATGTTATTTCAAAAATTGTTATCAAAAACTGTGTTAATTCAAAAATCGTAGACTTACAGTAGATCCATTTTGATTATTGAATGAATTTTACACTAATGCTGTTGTATAAGACCAAAAAGGTGTGAGCAGACGCATCAGAAAAACACTAATGCACATTCCAAGGCTATCCTGTGCCTACCCCATCACTCGGTTTTGGCTACCTTTAATTGCCCCGAACACTCGCTATTCCAGCATTTTTATCGACTTCGCATATCCAACGGGTGCAGGGACTACCTTGAATTTGGCGAGCTTTTTGGGGTTCTCTGCTGAATCTTGTCTTAATCCGGCATTCTTGCTATGTGGCCAGGTCTTTGTAGCCTGCCATGTACTTGACAACAAGTGGACATTCTCACAAGAATATGTTCAATTTAAGCGATGTACAGACGAGCCTATAAGATGTGCCGCATTTGGTAATTTCAATCGTGAAATTAAGGCCGATAAGTTATAAAACCGACAACAGAACCGTATCAAAAACAACATCTGGCTTCACCACGAAAAAAAATTCCCGCAGTTTATATTCTCGCCTGTAGTACGCTTGTAATATAATAGTCTTTTTGTAAACTGCTTCTACTTTATCTACAGAACATGTAACGTATTTGGTCTAGTATTAACTTTATTTAATTTTAAGCACCTTTGTTGATATTTCGTTTTTTGTTGGTACAAAGCTCAGAAATTCAGCATACAAAAATGTTTCTCCTAAAGTGGATTCAGCGCGACAAGCATAAACAAGCAAGTTTGCTGCATTCGAAAACAAACATCGCTCGCACGCTCGCATCGATGAGAAATGCTGTCAATAGTACAATAATGAGAATAATGATTGGGTATATGACCCTGTGTGACTAGGAAGTACTCCCTCTTGATGATTCAGAATATGTATACATTTCAAGCCGGAGGTCCTCCATTATTAATCCACGCCATTTCCACATCGTCTATGGGCTTTCGATGATAACGGGCAGGTAATTGCCACTCTTCAATCGCCTCACCGGACGAAGCCGATTTCTGCAAATAAAGTACAAACTTTTGTAGAACGATGTTTGGCACAGATCCAATAGTGAAGTAGGGTATAAACAATTATGTAATAACAAATTCGGTAACTTTCGCGAAAGCTGTTAACTCTAAAAAATACTAACCGTTGCCACACTACCCGATGTTCCGGCGGCACCAGCTGATTGATGTCCAGGGCTAGTATTATCTAAATAGGGGCCTCCTTTTCTAAATTTAATCATCGGTATGCGTCTGGCGGTGTTCAGCATCGTTCGTAGGAAAACCATCACGACAGCAAAATTTCAAATAGTTCGACAGTTTTTTAAAGGTCTATTTTTTGTGTGCGAAATATAAATCAATTCAATTTAACGAGATAAATGTTCTCATCAGTTTTTGTTGCCCTAAATTTTATCCTTCGACAAAAAAAACTCACTTCAACACCTTCCAATCTTCAACCTCAACCACCTCAACGCGCAACCAACCACGAAATGACATTAATCAATCTCTCAACAAAGGGCTGGTTGAAAATCACGATAAAACACTAAAGGCATCGTTAATGGTGAGTTAGGTTGCGTATAAATATTACGTCACGGAGCAACGAGCGAAGATTTTTCGATAAACATTTGAAAAGGGCTAATCTAGGGGCTAATCGAACAAATCTAATACCGTGTACCCCCGCTGGAATGACCTTTTATAATCTGAACATTTTTAATCTGTACCCTAGTAATATGAATGCGTTCTCGTTAAAAAATGCTCAAGCGTCGGTTGACACTTGACGGCATTTGACGGTTAACTTGACCGAGCAAATTAAAAAAAAGCAAAAAAACTTCCTCTTGCTTAGCAGCTTTGGCAATATAGCTCATATGCAACTCACATCTCTCCAGCACCCAACATACACATTTTAGTTGAAACCGTCGAGCCAATTTTCTCTTCTACAATCAGGACGTTCAGAATTCGCGCATATTCGAAATGTTTTCAAAACTTTTGTTTTCGTCAAATCAAAACATCACGTTCATAGGGTGCGCGCCTTTAGCGTGTGTGAAAATGTCGACCAACATTTGAAAAGGGCGTATAAGCCAACTGTCAAACAAAACGAGTAAGAGTTCATTTTCCTTTGCTGCTCCAGCAAAAAATAACTTTCGCTCGGTCTGTTTGACTTTTGGCTTATTCGCCCTTTTCAAATGTCGGTCGACAAATGAATAGAGTTTCTAAATCGAGTTTCAAATATTCAGATAAAAAATGAATTCGTCTGATCTGAACGTGGAGTTTTTCTAATTAACGGGGGTTTAGTGTATCCAGCTTTCCACGAGCGATAATGGCGGATATTGAGCACAAGTGGGCACAATCTTTTGACATGCATTGGAGGAGCGTCGAGTTCGCCTTGACGGAGTTACTATCCAGCTTTTTACGCGCTATAATGATGGCCGCTATAAATTGTGTTCGTAATATGCGAACAATCTTTTTGACAACTCTGCATACATCAAATCTGACACTCTTCTCTTGCAACACTACCGTGCTCTTTCTTTCGTTTACGTCAAAGAAGGAAAGCAAAACTGTGCGAAATGTAAACAAAACTATTGCCTTCCTTCTTTTGCGTAAACGAAAGAAAGAGCAACACTGCCGTACAGGAGAAGAGTGCCCAGTTTTGATGTATGCAGAGTTGTCAAAAAGATTGTTCACATATTACGAACACAATTTATAGCGTCCGCCATTATAGCGCGTAAAAAGCTGGATGGATACATTCATGATTGTTTGTTGTTCGAATGTAAAAATGTAAACATTGTTCAATTTTGCAGATCAGCTAAAGAGGAACATAATTGAACGGACAAGTTTTATGGATTGTGGCTTTGCAGTTTTCGCAAATTTCAGGGAGAATGTCCAAATACGCAACGGAAAGTTTCTTATTAAGTCGAGACGCTGTTCGAGAGCAAACTTGACAACGGCTCGACCAACATGAAGTTAATGTTTGCGTTACTGTGTAATGTTTCAAATGTTTGATTCGCACGACTGTGAAAAAGTATTCTGAGCCAGTGCCTTCAGCAAAATCTGGCCGCAAACCACTATAAAAGTTTGAATCCGTTTAGTTATGTTCCACTTCAGCTGATCTGCAAAATTAAACAATGTTTACATTTTTACACTCGGACAACAAACAATCATGAATGTATCCATAGTAACTCCGTCAGGGCGAACTCAACACTCCTCCAATGCATGTCAAAAGTTTGTGCCCACTTGTGCTCAGTATCCGCCATTATCGCTCGTGGAAAGCTGGATAGGAAGAGGGTAGATTATTAACCTACATTGAAAATAAACTTGTCAAGCAAGGAGCGGTGCGGAAGGGAGGCAATAACGAAAAACTGATGGAATCAAGGGGTCGGTCACTCGGCACAGCCGTTTTTATGTTAGGCGACTTGAAACGAGCCGAACTGTGCCGGTGCTGTACCGAAAGTGCCGAACTGCAAGATTTGTTAAATTCGTTAAAATCTGATAGATCTGGCAACCGTGCGAGATGATTTTGACAACTGGCAGTGCTCCCATTTCATATATGTAAAATTGAACCGGAGGTGTGTAAAGCCCTATAAATGTTATTTTTATAAGGCTTTAGGAGTGCCGTTTGATATCTCTGCAGTGCAGGGGCACTATGTGCTGAGTGTCCGACCCCTTGGATGGAATTGTTAAATTGCAAACATGTAGGAAACGCAGAAAATAACTACGCTAATAATTTTCGTGTGGGACTCTAAATAGGTGAAAACTCCGCAATAAAATGCTTAATTATTTTTAAATATTGGCACTGGACATGTGGACGTCCGCCATAGTGAGGGTCGGGGAGTTATCGAGTACAAGCTGATGTGATGGATGTGATCGAAAAAGGACGTTGGGTGCTGGGGGGTTATAAAACGCCAAAAAATACCGGACGTCCTTTGTGAACGACGCCTTTACGGACCAAGATGTGTGAAGGTAGTGAATCCTTTTTTTCCAAATGACAGTTCTATGCATGGAATTTTGCTGTAGAGCGAAGTGATAGCGAATCCAGCTTTTTTCGAGCCATAATGGCGGACGTGTTCGTAATACTTGAACAGCATTTTTGACATTTGCCTAATACATCGCACGTTTTCTTTTCGTACATTCCTTTAGTTTTAACGTGAACGTGCGGAAAGAAAACGTGCGATGTATTAGGGATATGTCAAAAATGCTGTTTAAATATTACGAACACGTCCGCCATTATGGCTCGTAAAAAGCTGGATACAGTTTATAGTTATAGCGAGTGAAGAGTACCATAATATGCTGACAACGCTGATGTGACCAGAGATGCCAGAAGGGAAGACATGTCTTCATTTTGAAGACATTTTTGTGTGAAATGTCTTCACTTGAAGACATGTGAAGTGAAGACATGTCTTCACCATACAGTTTAAATGGGCGGAAAGCCGAAGGAAGACAAATGAATACATTTGTCGACTAGCATTTGAAAGGGGCGGATAAGCCAACTGTCAAACAGAACGAGTGAGAGTTCATTTTCCTATGCTGCTCCAGCAAAAAATAACTCTCACTTGTTCTGTTTGACAGTTGGCTTATCCGCCTCTTTCAATTCTAGATAGAATTAACAAAACGGCTAATGTCGCAAATGTAAACAAAGGAGTGAGAGTTATTTTTTGCTGGACCAGCATAGGAAAATCAACCCTCACCCGGTTTGTTTCAGGGGTGTGAAATTGTCAAAATTTTGTGGACTAAACATCCATGGATGGCGACAATTTGGAACCAGCCAGCTTACCGAAAATAACAGCTAATATTAGTTAAATTATATCTAAGAGGCTGTGTTTAACCCTTTATAAGGCCGTGGCAATTATATTGCCACTAACGAAAAATAGTTGTTTTGCGTCTATAATGACATCAATATAATTATAGAAGCAAAATAAAAATTTTTTGTTGGTGGCAATATAGTTGCCACTGCCTTATAAAGGGTTAACTGATTTCTAACTAGTTTCATTTGTTTTAAAATGAATCAACCTTTAAGTAGGCACCAGAACCAAAAGTACCAAAACCAATGAGTGGGACATGTACGATGTATGAAGTTTGACAGCCACACCACCCCGCTGGTTTGTTTACGCTTGCGAGATTCGCCCTTTTGTTAATTCTATCTTCAAATGTTGGTCGACATTTCTAGATAGAATTAACAAAAGGGCGAATGTCGCAAATGTAAACAAAACGGGTGAGAGTTATTTTTTGCTGGGCCAGCATAGGAAAATCAACTCTCACTCGGTTTGTTTACGCTTGCGACATTCGCCCTTTTGTTAATTCTATCTACATTTTTCCTTGATTCGTGAAGACTTTTCAAAAAATCACCTGGCATCCCTGGATGTGACAACGCGAATCCGCATCATTATCGTCATCATCATCATTAAATTTGGCTCCGTTTTCAGCCATAGTAAACAAACTTTTCCAATTTTCCTCCATAGTTGGCATAAATTGTGAATTTCTTGATAAAATTGTCCAAGTATAGTTTGAAAATGCCGGTAGATATTAATCGGCTTACGGATGGGTGGCTGGAACTTGAAAGTGACCCTGGTTTATTCACACTTCTGCTGGAAGACTTTGGCGTAAAAAGCGTTCAAGTTGAAGAAATTTACGATTTGCAAAAAAACATTGAAGGACCAGTTTATGGCTTTATCTTTCTTTTCCGCTGGATCGAAGAACGACGAGTACGACGAAAGATTGTCGAAACAACAGAAATCTACGTCAAAGATGAGGAAGCAGTAAATAATATTTTCTTTGCACAGCAAGTAGTTCCGAACAGTTGTGCAACTCACGCCCTACTCTCGGTGTTATTAAATTGCTCCGATATTGATTTGGGGACAACATTAAGCAGACTGAAAGTGCACACCAAAGGAATGTGCCCGGAAAACAAGGGTTGGGCTATTGGAAACACGCCGGAACTGGCGTGTGCACATAATTCCCATGCTATGCCGCAGGCTAGAAGAAGGATGGATCGAAACTCCGGAGTTAGCACTGGAAGGTTAGTTTCTTAGGCAAAATTCTTTGGTCATGCTTTTAAATTTATTTTTTCCGTGACAGGTTTACGGGTGAAGCATTCCACTTTGTTAGTTTTGTGCCTATAAACGGACATCTTTTTGAACTAGATGGATTAAAGCCATTTCCGATGGACCATGGACCTTGGGGAGAGAAAGAAGTATGGACAGACAAGTTTCGTCGTGTAATGTCTGAGCGGCTAGGGATCTCTACAGGCGAGCAAGATATTCGGTTTAATCTAATGGCTGTTGTGCCAGACCGACGAATTGCAATTACTCACAAGCTGAAAATGCTTCGTACCAATCAAACAATTGTTTCTGCCGCTTTAGAGAAGCTACTCAAAAGTAAACAGCCTGAGAATAAATCTCAAACAGAATTTAAGGAAACGCTCGATAATATTAAAAAAGAAGAGAACTCTCCTGTTAAGCTGAGTTTAGAATATTCCCAGTTGCTGGATATGAATGAAAAGGAGGAATCTGCGGTTCATATGTCCAAAGAATTGGAATCACTAGTTTCGCTGAACAGTTCATCCGATTCGGTTGAAATAATAGGTGAAACAGAAATTAAGCAGGAGAATCCAACTCCATCGCCGCCGCCTTCTTTTATTGGCGCTGGTACTTTTTCACCAAAAGATCTGCTCTCATTGTTAAAAAATCTTGAGTCAGAAATCAACATTACCGAACAGCATTTGAGTGATGAAAACGAGAAAAGAGCCATGTTCAAGGTAGACGATTGCCGTCGCACCCATAACTATGACGAATTCATCTGCACCTTCCTGTCGATGCTAGCCCATCAGGGCAAACTGGGCGAACTTGTATCGCAACATTTAATAACCAGCCGAAAACCCAGCATGGGCGGTGTTCAAAATAGCGGATCTCGAGGTGTGGTTAGAAATTACAACAAGAAAAATGCCACCAATGGTTCTTCACCCAAAACACCAAACTCTAAGCGACGCCGTGGCCGGACCAAGTATCGCAAAAGGAAGTAACGGACCGACCCTGATGACTCCGATTATAAGACTGGAGCGCCTTCCGTCGCTGCTGAGGGAGGTGAGTGCACATTTGGAGGGGGTATTCTATTTATTTCTATCTTCTCAACTGAATACTTTGAATTTACAATAAAAATAGGTTCTTGCTGACTGGAATGTTCGAGTTCAGTAGTGATTTGTCACATTCGTCGGTTGTTTCGCCGTTGCTTGTTATTGACGTTAGACCAGCACTCCGTTCACCTCAAAGCAACACTGTTTCTGTTGTATGTCATTGTCACGAATTTGCAGCCATTCATACCTAGCAGGTTAGAGTATGCAGCCGTGCATCGCATCACAGTCCCATTTTCCATGGAGTTTCCTATATAAATGGGACTGTTATGCGATTCACGGCAGTATGGGTCTCTCGTATTGCATTAAGAAGTCATCACATAATAGTCGTCTCATAAGTGCGTGCTGATCTAAACAACCCAATATCCAATTTTGTGGAAGTACCGTCTCCAAGGAGGCTGATTGAAGACCGTCGACTTTACGTTGAACGCTGACATATTACCTAAAAGACTTAGGATTGCGTGAAATGTCGTCCAAACTCTTTGTAGCGCTTGGTGAGCGTAAGATAGTGGTTTCGCAGTAATTAAGGTTTAAGGTGAGGTAGTGTATCGGTTATCCAAGTCAGTTGCGGCTCTACACGTATAGTTGTTTTTAATTACCTGATGACCAAGAAAATAATTTAAAATGATAGAAAATGCGACGTTATTTATTTATGGTTCTCACCAAGGCTGCATCCCGATTGATACCGATAAAAAACTTTGGGTCGCGTCAAAATCGACACGATTAAAATCATAGTAGAAGTGGGTTCCATGGTATATGTTGATGAATCGGAACTAATATCGGTAGACGATGGAGGATATACTTAATGAGTGGAGCAGGCGCTAACGAGCATTCTTGAGCCTGACTGCGAACACTAGTAAAATACAAATTCAAGCAGCGTCCGTTTTCGTCAAGGATTTTACTTATTTGCTGCACACCAGCTGTACCATAGTAGTGGAATACCAGCAGCTGTAGCAGTGGAAAATCTCGGAGGTAATCGGGCGAAGTATTAAAGAACTGGAGTCGACGATTGCCGTTACCGCGTTCGTACCAATTAATACCAACACCAATTAATAAGTTGTTTTATAGCACCCTGGAGAGGGATTAGACGTAAAATGAAAAGAATGGAAAATTAGATATGGAGGGGCCAATGACGCACACTAGGTTCGTAGTTCGTTTCTTCTTACCAAGCTAAGGAGTTCGCTGTTTGAAGCAGGTTGGCTCCCGGATTTGAACTCAACTTTTTCCTTAGGCTTCATGATTCGTCGGTCCCGGTATTGCGTTCCGTTTGAAGCTTAGAAGACTGGTAAAAAGAAATCTTTATGCCTCTATATAAAAGTGTGCGACATCTTTTAATCGCCATTACCGCTGGCAGAGCTAAATTATTTTACACACAACTTGTGCCTAGTCCCTGTCTATTGTAGTATAAGACCGAATAAGAAGTTAAAATTAACTAGTTCTCTAACCGCGACGACGGAACTGTACAAGCACTTGCTATTAACAAGGCAATGTTGTTCCTTGGCCGCGATTCTCAACGCGCTTGTTAGGATAGGTTATGTTTTTATTAAGTCTATGCCAAAATCCTGCATTCGGCATCAAGCGCCAAATCACTATAGATACTTTTCATCCATTCCGACCTTGAACGAAGTAAAGTGGCCAAACACTCGGGAAAAAGTCTTAAGACTTAAGAGAAAGTTGCTCTAAATCGGTAAAGCCACTGTTCAAACACAGTAGCCACATATCTTTTTGTAGTTGTCAAGAAGCCTTATTTATACATCAGTAATTTCCTTTAACTGTGAAACACATTTTTGCCAGTATAAATAAAAACTTCCGCAAGGCAACGATTTTTCCAAGATTCGCTTGGTGAGACTAAAAATCGGTTTTCCATACTCCAGAAAGCTTCGTTATAAACTTTACAGATCGGGTGATGATACTCTTTTTGCTCGCTAAGCCGATCGATCATAAGGTGCGTGGATTCCCATCTGGTTTCTACACCTAGTAATGGCAAACATTTTGATTTATCTATCCAGAAAGTATTGATATATGGCTGTGTACGCATAGTTTTTATCAATTTTCTAGCCTTGACGAGAAATTTTGATACACATTTAGTTCTCAAAACATCGTTAATAGCAAGTTGTACATCATGTGCTGGGCAGCGAACTTCAGTCAAATGGGCGTAATTGATTATAGGTGTATCATGCTCCGAATTGCTGCTTTCAAAATCATCGTCTACTCTACCTCATTTTCTAAAACTGCTGTGCCCGACAACCGCCCAGTTAGCTTCAAGGTACGATGATGGTCTAACAAGTCAGTCGTCGTATGCTCGAATCTCGGATATGCGGTGCTGCTAGATAGAGTCAGTAGGATTGTTGCACTAGCCCCGTAACTGTCCGGTACTCTAACAGCCGGCTGCAAAGTCTGTCGATAAAGAATGTATAAAGACGGTTATGCCCAAGGCTTTGCTTTTTGCTGCGCCCGTATCAAGTCTAGTGAATAATGTGTACAGAAATAACTGGAGAGCCACGAGCCACAGCCGTTTTCAAATGTTCACTAATTTTTTTTCAACAATGGATAATGTACACCCAATTATTTTTACACGGGGGATGCGTCCCGTGTAAAAAAAACCGTGCAAAAATAAACCGTGTTATTTCGAGAAACCGTGTAAAAAAAATCCGTGTATTTTCGAGAAACCGTGCAAAAAAAGTGCAAAAAAAATTCCGCGTACTAGAATCCGTGTAAAAAAAGAATTGGGTGTATAACTGTTGTTGGTGAAATTTTAGAAAAACCGTGTTATTTCGTGAAACCGTGCAAAAAAAGTCGTGTAAAAAAAATCCGTGTAAAAAAAATCCGTGCAAAAAAAGAATTGGGTGTATCTTTAATTTCGGTAAATCAGATCGTCTTTATGTATCTTTGTCTTTTTTTGACAGCTTGAGAAAAAAATTCCAAAATTTTAGTTGTCACCCGTTATAGGGTTTGTTGAGGCTGCAGGTTGAGAAACTTCGATTTTTTTAAATGAATGTTAATAAAGGCTCAAATCTCAATTCAACATCAAACACTATTTACAGTCAGTTCACAATCGTGGGTCATTTTAGTTTCAGCTGCTAATTTCCGTTTAAATATCACCGAATGATTAGTGGTGCTTATGAAAAATAATTTTATCAATCAATTAGTATAACACTCATGCATAAATAAACAGATAAAGCTAGAATGGCCCGTAATTCTGGCATTAGTTTTCAGAACGTCGCATGATCAACCGTTTTGCATGGATTATGCGACGTTCTGAAAACTAAAACCAGAATTGTGTGTGACCCATGATTGTGGACTGTCTGTACATATATGTATTTTGATGACATAAAAAAATTGTTATGTTAAAATTGCTTAGCTGTGTTGCAATTTTTTAGAAATCCAAATTTTTGCAAGTACCTTACTGCCTTATTTATACGGTCAAATAAACATTGGCATCACTACGGATCCCTCCTGCCTTGTCTTATCCATCATCTTCGAAAGAAATTAATTTAAGTCTGTATAATGCTTGACTATTGAAACTAAGTAAAGAATTGCAAGCAATTAACTGACGCAAAGTAGCAGAAGAAACATTCAAAAATCAAAACTATTCTCGGAAAAGGAGTCGCTGATTTTGCTCCATCACGTCACATGAATAAATATCCCTTCCGTGCAAGACAACGGTTCCGAACAAATTCTTGCAGTACCTATACAGATACGATCTGTCAAAAGGGAAGGATGAGCGCTCCCTTTTCTATGACGTTTCACTTTCAGGACATTAATTTGGACTAGATTCAATGTTTAAAGATTAATTCGGTTGAAAAAAAGGGGTGGTTTTATATTTTGACAAAATTGTTTACTTTCAGGACATCAAATTTCACGACAATCCGCTTATCGAATCAATGCCGAATTCAGGAACCGTCTCCACATTACTCGGTCTTGGGCTGCCACTCTCCAGTCGCCCCTAACACCCGCTGTTCTAGCATCCTCGTCAACAGCGCTCATCCAACGGGTACGGGGTCTGCCTCGAAGTCGTCGGCCTCTGTCGGGTTCTCTGCTGAATATTGTTTTCGCTGGTCTCTCATCCGGCATCCTTGCTACGTGGCCAGCCCACTGTATCAGCATCAGCATCAGCATCGTAGGCTACGGGACCTCAGCTGGCTACGTAATCCGTAGAAGGCCCTGTTGGCAGCCGCTATCCGCCATTTTACTTCACGGCTCACATCGTTGTCACATGTCACTAACGTACCAAGGTAAACAAATTCGTCGACCACTTCAAAAGTATCTCCATCTATCACCACCGCAGTTCCAACACCCGAAGGGCTACCACGCTCTCTACCAGCCACCATATACTTTGTTTTGGTAGAATTTACGATAAGCCCTATCCACGCAGCTTCCTCCTTAAGATGCGTGTACGCTTCTTCCACAGCTCTACGGTTAACACCGCTGATATCGATGTCGTCCGCGAACCCTAGGAGCATATGAGATTTCGTGATGATGGTACCGCGTTTCTGCACGCCGGCCCTTCGAATAGCACCTTCCAATGCAATGTTGAACAGCAAGTTCGATAGTCCGTCACCTTGCTTCAAACCATCTAACGTCACAAACGAGTCCGAAGTCTCACCCGATATCCTGACGCTTGATTTTGAACCGTCAAAGGTAGCACGTATCAGCCCAATCAGTTTTGTTGGTAAACCATGTTCAAGCATAATCTGCCACAGCTCGTTCCGTTTAACTGAATCGTACGCCGCCTTGAAGTCTATAAACAGATGATGAGTCTGCAAGTTGAATTCCCAGAATTTATCGAGGATCTGTCGCAAGGTGAACATTTGGTCCGTCGTGGAGCGTCCCTCTCGAAAACCGCACTGGTATTCGCTAACAAAAGTTTCCTGTGACGGCCTCAGTCTGAGAAACAGGATACGGGAGAGAATTTTGTATGCAGAATTGAGGAGAGTAATACCTCCATAATTGTTGCATTCGAGTCGATGGTCCTTTTTGTAAATTGGGCATATGAGACCTTCCAACCAGACTTCTCAAGCACAGATGTCAAATTGGTATAGGTTTTTGAACGTCGTAAAGAATCTTCGACCGGTTGGGACGGGGAGTTTCTGTCACTTGTGTGCAAAAAAACAAAAAAACGTGCAAACTTCGATAACGCCTTTTCCCACCAATCAGGATGCGAGGATTTCTAGTTGGCCAATGCTTCATTATTTTTAGTTTTTCAATAGTGTACACCAATGTTGCGAATCGAGCGAGAAGTCAACCATGCCTACTCACACACGAAAGAGTATGAGAAAAATAGCATTCAACACTTACGCCGCACACGCAGGCTTAAAAGAAACAGCCACCGGTGCTGTGTGAAATATTTTGTTACCCGCGCACTCGCGCACGCTCATTCTCACATCGTCGAATAAGTCATGCATTATTCTCGAGGCAAAAAACTCGGGGAATCAAATGCCCGTGAGGCTGGTGGTGCACTGGGATACAAATTTTGCAATACTTTTTCTTCTTCATCTTCGCCCTCGATTCTACTCACGGGCGGGAGCGCGAGCCCTCGCGTGTAATCGGCATCAGTACATCGGGCTGCAACGACAAGTGACAACTGTAGCTGTTTACCTACATACGCGCAATAACTCGTTGCACTGCATGACGAAATAAGAGCGGTAGTTTTAAAGGGATGCTCATACCCGCGTGTTCGTTAGAATGAGTACGCGTGTGTGAGAAAGTTAGACCACATGAGTCCGGGTTTCGCAACAGTGGTGTACACTTACGAAATAATAGCGTTCTTCATTCGGGCCAAATCTTAGAAGATGTTCCGTTCGATTGGTGCAAAAATATTTAAAATCGATCGGGAAACCGCTAAGTTATTGGCGTTCAAAACCTGACTGCCTTAGCTTTTCGAGAAAGATTTTTCGGAATGACACCCTCTCTAGCCAAACCTTGTCGTAAGACATTCAATTTTTTAAAATTAAAAAAGTACTGTGCCCCTAATTTCAAATTCTATTGTAAGTTTAATGTTTGGCCAAGCTGGCTCACGTTTTCGCCATTATATGGCTTTTCCAGATCAAACCATGCTCTTGAAATTTACAGATTATCATTATCTAAATTGAGAGAAAAAGCGCTTAGATTGTACAAACTGCTATTCAATTAAAACTTTTATGTATGCAAGAATGAGTATTTTTTTAAATAACCTTCCACAATAACGAAAAAATGATACAGAGAACGCTCATTTCACTATTTTATTGACTAGACTTGATACGGGCACAGCTGTTTCAGAAAATGAGGCAGACGATGATTTTAAAAGCAGCAATTCGGAGCATGATACACCTATAATCAATTACGCCCATTTGACTGGAGTTCGTTGCTCAGCACATGACGTACAACTTGTTATTAACGATGTTTTGAAAACTAAATGTGTATCAAAATTCCTCATCAAGGCTAGAAAAGATGTAGAAACCAGATGGGGATCAACGTACCTTATGGTCGATCGGCTTAGCGAGCAAAGCGTGTATTTCTTTGATGTCACCCAATCTGTAAAGTTTATAACGAAACTTTCTGGAGTATGGAGAACTGATTTTTATTCTCACCAAGCGAGTCTAGGAAGAATCGTTGACTTACGGAAGTTTTTATTTATACTGGCAAGAATGTGTTTTACAGTTAGAGGAAATCAGTGATGTATAAATAAGGCTTCTGGTCAAGACATTACAACTACAAAAAGATATGTGGCTACTGTACTTGAACGGTGGCACAAATTCACAAATTACCAATTTGGAGCAACTTTCTTTTAAGTCTTGCTTGAGACTTTATCCCGAGTGTTTGGCCACCCTGTGTATCTCGTTCTAGGAATTTATTCTACCTATACCTTACCCGAATTCACCCCATTGTGACTTCCGAAGCCATCGTCGAGCTAATCAATGACTGTCTACAATGTAAAGATTCGATTAAGGTGATCCCATTGATAAACAATACCGACTTGGACGCCATGAACTTTACTTCGTTCAAGGTCGGAATGGATTTAGCGCTTGATACCGAATGCAGGGCTATGTCATAGACTTAATAAAAACACAACCTATCCGAACATCCGCGTTGAGAATCGCGGCTAAGAACAACAGTGCCTTGTAAATAGCAAGTGCTTGTACAGTTTCGTCGTCGCGGTTAGAGAACTAGTTAATTTTAACTTCTCATTCGGTCTTATACTACAATAGAAAGGGACTAGGCACAAGTTGTGTGTAAAATAATTTAGTTCCGCCAGCGGTAATGGCGATTAAAAGATGTCGCACACTTTTATATAGAGGCATAAAGATTTCTCGTTTGGGTGATACGTAAAGTCGACGGTCTTCAATCAGCCATACTCCTTGGAGACGGCACTTCCACAAAATTGGATATGGTTTATTAACTTTTGTCGCGGATTTTCTCCAGTATCTCTGTTGATAAAAGGCTGTCCGAAACAGAGGTAGGTATCTACTGCAATAGGCAACGTTCCCAATCTCGGTAATTCTCTCATTAACGTAACTATTGACGATTCTATGGTCGAGCAGGTCGCATTGAAGTAAAAAAGTTCATCCTCCAGTGGACCGACTGGCATATCTGTCTGTCTGATATTTTGAAGTCTGCGTCCTATTAGCGCTCCACAACATTAATGCAAAAGTTTCGAGATTTAGCTCTCGACCACACAAAAACGATAAGTATCGGGCCCTATTCTCACAGTCACCTCACTCACCTCACTACACTCATGGTCCGTTTTCTTACAGTTACCCTTTTGATTTGTACAGTCACCCAGGTGACTGTCTTCTTTTCAGCAAACTTTCAATGCTTTTCACACGTTGCCTTGCAGTTTTACCAGAAGTTACGAATATGTTGTTCTTGACAACACTGCTGAGTGTCCTTTTTGTGTTTTTGTTTCATGCGTGAAAATCAGTCCAATTCGACCAATCGGCGGCTGTTCTAAAAGTCTGCTACGAGTTGACACATCTCATCTCAGCGCTCACCTAAAAAATTGAGCAATTGTGACTGTGAGAATAGGGCCCATCGTCTTGTACGAAACCGAGATTTCTGAGATGATATTTGCTCGTACAATATCCCTTCATGATACCGGTAAACAGAATGAGATCTCACTTAATCTAATTCAGAGCCGGCAACCATAAAGAAGAAGTCTAAAGCGAAAATAGAAGAAGTTTACGACCGCTGCCCTAGGAAAACTGTGGAAACAAAAGAAAGTTCGTCAATGAAATGCGAAAATAGAAGAAGTCTAAGAATACTCACCTGGGGTACAGCGTAAATATTTGTATGAACGCAAAAAACGACAAAAATCTAGGGAAACTCGTCACAATTGACCGCATACTATTTGGTCAAAACGGTGAATAAATGTTCCGACCACAGTGGAATTTAGAATCGCGGCATAAATGAACGAATACTAAAAAGCGACCCTACTGAAGTCTACTGTTTTCTTCAAAAGCTGAAAGAAATGATCTTTAACCATATTTCCAAACGAATAATTTTATTGTTCAGTATTTTTGTTTGTTTTAGTTTCAGCTCAATTTGAAAGCCTACAAAATTTCGATACAATATTTTTTACGGGGATTTAACTCGTATATCACTAACTAAACACTACTCACTATTATTTATTATTGTTGTTGCTGCATTATCATGCTCCTAACTGTTAAGTGGTTGCTAGAGCTTCCATTGCCACCACGAGCAGCAGCAGATTTATAATTATGAACGTTCTTATTCAGTACAACAATTGTTTGCTTTCTAGGCTATGTCTGTGTAGTGGCTCGTATCACGATCACATGTGATTTTTCGTAGGTATATTTTTTTAAGTAAAAGAAGATGTGAAAGTTTTGGACGCTGACTAGAGCGAGTTTTTATGCTATTTGGGATCTTTTCATCCACCATTTCTGACGGGTTGTGGTGCTGTAATTGATTCTAATTAAAAAAAACTTTAACAAAGTTTCATTGCACGGATGTCTGCGTTAATTTTAGATCGCTATAACGATTACGCAAAGAATCTTAATCTTTTGCGCTACGAGTGAGGTTCTAGTCACCATCGGAAATAGGCAGAACTGATTTATTATTGCGGCATCAAAGTTATGTGCGTTTATGCTCTTAGCCACTATTTACTAGAGAAAAACTTAGTATTTGATGGAGAGTGTTGGTATGCTATAAACTAGGATTCTACTGAAACTAAAAGTGATGTAGTTTCTGGTACATCTGGTACAATTGCTAAATGCACCGTTTACGAGAACTACAAATAACTAAGTAATCAAACAAAATCTACCGACTAAGAAAAAGCTTGTTTTGATCGATGATTAGTAGATTAGCGCAAAAAGTGCGCAGCAGCTAGTTCCGCGATTTTCATTGCCCAACAAGATGATTCGGATTGTTCTTTCAGCTTAAAGAGCTTGTTTGTTGCTCAGTGCTGGCCTCTCTTGGTGCACTACTCTGCTCTGTTTTGGCAGCTACAGGAAGTTCATGTTTGTCGTGCTCCTCAAACGGAATTCCGGCAGCAGTCTTGGCCATTGTCTCGGTCAGCATACGATCAACCTCCTCCTGGTTGGCTTGCACCACAGCTGATTCCGCGGCTCCACCCTCCTTTTGACGCTTTTCGATTTCATTTTTCAAGTTGGCAATTTCTTTGGAACTAATGGAAAATGTAATTTAGTTACACTGGAGCAATTGTAAAAATGAACCTCACAACACTGACCTGATTTGTACAAAAATAATACCATTGATTGCGTTCAGCATGTCCAGCACTGAACCCATCGATGGTGGCTGAATGTGAATCGGCGGCAACCCGCTTGTTAGCTTCCCATTCGAGTAGATATCATTCATCTTTTTCTGCAGTACCACAGCTTGCTGGGTTAGATGACGCAGGCATTCCGAAGATTCCTGAGTTTTTTCGTGCGTTTCACCGAGCTGAGATAGGGTTGCAAAAAATAAAACAATATAAATAATGCATGAAGTATAAACTAGTTGTCCTATACAAACCTGTTGTTTATAGATCGAATAAGTCTCTTTTTCATTATTTAATGCCGAACGGAAGTCACCCATACAGCTCTGAGTGCGTGCTACCAGGTGGTAACTGACGGCGACCTTAAGCGATTTGTCACCGTAGTATTTGATATTCAGCGCCAGTGCGTGTTCAAGAAAGCGTAGTGATAATTCGTACTCGCCAACGGCGTGCAGTATTAAGCTTATATTGCTCTGCGAAATAAATTAAAGATTAATACGTTTTCGATGCAAATACACATAAATATCGATTGACTTACATCCAACAAAGCAATGTCCGGGTGGTTTTCACCACACACGATTGTGGCTAGGTATCTTGCGCGATACAACAGTTTGAGGGCAGTGCTAATCTGACTGTTAGCAAAGCAGTATAGTGCGAGAGGAGCCTACAAAAAACAGTATAATTATCAAAATCAGTTGAAATCTTAGGACCAATTAATGAAGGTTGCTTTTATAATACATCACTAAACGAATCATACAAGCATGCCTTAGGTTATGAATCGATTAATTGTACCAAGGAAATGTTGTTAGAGACGCAAGGCTGTAGGAAAATGACGGACTCTGGGTAGGAAAATTTCTACACTCATATGGAAACGGGATACTCACATATTCAGCAATCGTGTACGGATGATCGATTCCATTGACCCGTTCGCTCATGAGCACTGCTCGTTGCTGGATGGCTAATGCTTCCTGTGGATCACCCATTATGTAGCTCAAACGAGCCAGCATGCGCAGGCATTGTGCATTTTCCGGATGCATCGCACCGTAAACGTTATTCAACAAATTCAGTGCTTCACTGATGAGATCGTAACCATCCTTAAAGTACCCCTGCTGTATTTTCGTCTGACCGGTGGTGTAAAAATTGTACGCATCCGAAGCCCGCGGATTGATGTGCTTGACCACCGGGAACACATTGACGATGTCATTCTCGCCGAAAGTAGGCTTGTTCTTCATCTCGAAGTTGTATTCACGCAGCAGAATCTGAACGCCGGTCTTGAGACAAAATGCACGCAGGAGGCTGATTTTCTGTAGTCGATAGTGAGCGACTATTGGTTCGACAGAATCATGAGAGTTGGCTGGGAGCAGATCGTAGTCCCAGTAGGTTTTGAGCTCTTGCTGTATTTGATTCCACAACGATTTAGGCGTCAATAGCTGCCATTCGTTATTGTCTTGGGTACACTGGAATGAGGATTTGCCACCCTTGCCGGCACCGGATCGTTTGTTTTGACGACGCTGTTGCTTACTGGACGAACCAGATTTTGTTACAGAATCCGATTCAGTATGGAACACTGCGGTCGTTGTAGTCAGGAAACAGTTTAGGAAATGACTGATGGCCGACGCCATGCTCATCATTTCGGTGTTCTGCATATAGGTCGTGAAAATATGCTTCGCGGCTCGGTTGACCAATTCTGAGACTGCAATCGTGTGAAGATATTCGAGTTGCTTGATTTTAGCCAGTAGGTTGGCTACTTTTCCAAGATAGCGTATGTTTATGCCGCGACTGTGCAGAGTTTCCGTCAATGTTGTTCCATCCATTGGAGCGGCCGTGTGGTCCAAGCAGTCATGCACAAAACTGGGAATTTGGTGTTTCACCAAAAACTCGGCGGCATCCTTCACCAATTGTTTTTGTTTCTTCAACGAATTGGCTGCGTTTGGATCATCCACATGCTTGATTCCTGGCGAGTACACATCCGGATTGAAGCGGATGTCGAATTCATACTCTTTTAGTGAGCCAACGGCTTCGCAAGCTCGTTTAACTACTTCCTTACTTTCATTCTTCTCATCACTAGAGAGAAGCGATTCCATTAATTTTTTGGCTTCCTCCGTTTCTACCTTTGGCACTCCCGTAGGCTTTTCTTTGAGTAGTTCGGTGGACTCCTCTGATTTGGATGATTCTTCCTTCGAGTCGACATTATTATTCGATTCTACTGCAGGCTTCGTCGTATCTTCCTTGGCCGCTTCAATTGCTTTGGTGTTTTCTACTTTTTCATCGTCCTTCGGTTCCTGTTTCTGCTGCCGCTTTGTCGTATTCAGTTGTTGCAGCTGGAACGCTGCGTGTTTGATGAACAACAAATAACGACTTTCCACAAATGCTTCAAGCAACTCTTGCCGCAAACAGCTAAGTTTATGCTTATGCTCAATTGGGAATCCAAGCGTCTTGCAGTCCATGCTGAGCTCTTCATCCAATTTTAGGAAATTAACATCCGGTGGGAAAGTGCGCAGCAAATCCAAAATGTAGTGCCGCCCATCGTTTCCAATGATACCCTTACATTCTACGGAGGAACACAGCTCGATTTGTTCACCCTTGTCGTTAAAGACACTATGTGGCAGTATTTTCAGATGCTTTCCAGCGCTATTCAGCAGTTCTAAGTACTTCTCATGTGAGAGTACAGTTTTTCCGAAATCTATTGACCCATAAACTACCGATTGCTCCTGCTCTCGCTCTAGGATTCCTGGAATAATTGATTGCGCCGTCACGCGATATCCTCGGTAGTCGATAACGACCGTTCCGAGTGTGTAGAGACCTTCAACATCAACCGCCGAGTAAACACGAACTCCGTGCAGGTCGTTTCTTGGTGCGACAAATGCTGCTGCATCTCCACCGAGCTCTTTGTAATGATCTCGTACATCAAACCCAAGCGAGAAGAAAATATTATTCCAAATAAACATCTGCATTTTGGCATCCTCCCCTGGATTAATTGCCATTACGTTTCCATCGATAACGGCCATAGCTCCACGGGTGGCAGCCGTCACAAAATCACTATGAACCTTAAATATGGCACGTTCACGAAGCAATCGTTCGGGTAGCGTTTCTCTTGGCAGCTCCCGCGTCGTTTGCAGTTCTTCATTCCAGTCTCTTGTTTGACCGGGAATATGCTCCTCGTAGCCCAACTTGGACGAAAAAGTATCTTCTGCACGAATAGCATCAATCGTGTGCTCCAGAGCCGGAGCTGACCAGGTATAGATCTGATATGGCGTGGCAACGCGCTCAAAGGGATGTCGTTGAGTTCGTTTTTTCTGCATTTGTGCAAAGCACCGACGGAACGTGGGTGAAATTTGTCCTAGCAGGTCGATCAATGAATGGCACAAATAACTCGGATTGTCTGGACGTGGGTCAAACGTATCATCCGTGGACTTGTTGATAAAGAAACCACGTGGGCATGCCGATATGTGGAACCTTTTGTCTTCCATGGTTACCACGTACAAGTACATCAAATCACCGTGCAGCTTTCGAGGTCCTGGCGGAGGGTTCCAGGCGGATGTTGTCAGCACCTTTAGCGGTTGCGGTCCCTTCTTCCCCACACCAGGTTGTAGAGGAAGCAATGGTCTATCCTTGGCTCCAGGCATGATGTGCTCTGGTGGAGTGCAATCCACACTATCCGAACGGCCTTTTTTCTTTTCTAGGATGTCGCCTTGCGTGATTGTATGCAAGAAGGTCAACGAACTGCAGTCTATTCCATTGTAAGCATCTGCAGGATCCATCGATTTTAATAAATCCCTTACATGACGCACATGGATCCTGGCTTCGCGCATCGTGTAGGGCTCCTCTACAACTTTGATGATCGAACCGTCCTTCAGTCCTTCAATGTTTTTCAATTCAGCAAAGTTATCCAAAGTGACTCCGTCTAACTGCAGCGAAAAACACGTTCTATGGCACGTATCTTCTCGGTCCATTAGCAATTGATGAATTTCTTGCACCAGTTCCATGCTAGAAACCTGAATTGAAAGCGATTCAACGCCCGGTGAAAGAATTTGCACCGTAAATCCTTGTTCCTGAATAATTTCCATCACTTCGCCGTCCGATTTCTTCTTATTATTGCCACCGCTTTTGCCGTTTAACTCCGTTTCCGAGGTATGTCCGTTTATTCCATTCTCAGCGGCAGCACCATGCCCATTGACTAACAAATCCTTAGTCTTTCCGTTCACCGCGGGCGGCGGGGTCGATTCCTTATCTTTGTTGTTTTTCTGCTTTCTACCATTGCCTACGGATGAAAGAACAACAAACGAAAAAAATCATTAGAACGTCAGTCGCGGGTTGCCGGGGTGCGATCGAGAGAAACCCTCATGGTTGTTATGTAAATTCATTCACACTAATGTACATAAGTAGAACGTCTGCCGACGGCAGACAATAAACAAGGCACTGAATAGGACTAAATTCACAGACACAACGTAAGATTTCCATACACACGCTGCACAGATAAATTCTTCCCAACAAACAGCAGTCTATAAATATAATCAATCCACGACACGATAGATGCACTTTATGCCGATCGCGATTTGTCAACTAGGTGCGCCTCACAGACACGGCAGGGTAGAAAAATTGTATAATCGTCTATCTATAGAGGTGAAACTTCACAGAGAACGACGACTTCGGGTTGACCAGAGCAAGTCACACACTCGTCATTTCACTCATGTCGTGTCACATGCTTTGCCGATCGGCGGTGCGGTGGCGTTATATGAAGCGAAATTTGAGACCTTGAACTTCAATTATATTTTTCTCTTGGATGTTTCAAAAGCCCAGGGTGTTATATATTTTCATTAGAAGTAGCGATATAACTAAACTAATGAATGGTTTAATTTGACTTTCTTCTTCAAGATATGCCAATATCGATTTATTTTAATGACAACTTCTACACTAGTATTGAAAAACGGTCATAGAAGAAGATCAATTATATTTTTTTAGAATTTCATTCTTACTGGACTACATTTTCGGAAGAACAAACGTCGCTTATTCTACCTGTTGAAGAGGTCACGACGAAATAGAAAATACGTCACATTCTAAGTTGGTATTTCTTATCTATCTACTGTTTAAAGTGACACACAAAAAAAAGGTAGGTACCTACCTATACATGATTTACCATGCTTCCAAAAAGCCTACATAATGCATGTTCATACCCAGATGTGATAATTTCAATACACATATAGCATGTAGTTGCCCGATTGAATATTTGATTTCCTTTCACGGATGCGACTGCAGGCAGCAGCGGCGGCTAGAGTGCACAGATCTCATTAAATGGCCCGGAGTGAAAATAAACAGAAACCACCTTTATCACTAATCGCGTAATCAAACAGCAACCGGCAGTAGCGTAGAGCGAGAAGTGAGAAAGTAGGTCGACTAGCCCTGAAGAGCAACGTTCTTGACGGTGAAGAGCGAAAGAGCAAATCCCTTCGTAATAGAAGAGGATTTGCGACATCAAGAGTCGACAAAATTCAGAAAATTTTTCCTAAAAAGTTTAAAACTCACATGAAATTAAATAAAAAAATTTTCGTTTGATTGTACAAAGCTCTTTGTGGCCTTGGGGGTCGGGGGTTTAACGCAAAATTATTTCAAATATTTAAGTCTATTCAAATGGAAAGAATTTGTAATTCTCGCACGAGGTAATGTCAAGCCTCGATACACCCTATGGGGTTTAAAACAGAGCACTGCTTCTTTCTAGTCTAGCTAGTCAATTCTGTTGTCCGTTTAATCTGCAAACATTCGTCATCGCTGGCTTTTGATTTTTCTCACAACTACTAGTGTTTAGCGAAATCAATCACAGAACTTATTCCGTAACAAAATGCTGTTTTCGTCACGTGTGAATAAATGCAAACTCACGGGATTCTGCGGACGATAAGATTTCGAATTGTTGACTGCCCTGATGTCGCATATTAGCACACACAGTGCCTTTTTCAGTTTATAGCAAAATAAGGTGAGGAATTGCATTGCGGTTCTATTCGTATTGCTCGTGTGGAGTCACCATAGAAGATTTTGAAACGACTCTCTCCATCTTGAGAATTTTCCATACTTAGATGTAATAAGTATTTAAGCCTGTCTTGTATGAAATCTCTTTAATTTTTTGAAAAAAACTGCAATTTTAAAATAAATTATTTCATTAAACTATTAAACCAAACTATTATCATTACGAATTTTATTTTTGTTTTTCGTTTAAATTTCACACCTTTTGCATTTTCTTGGCTGATGTACACTGTCCACTTGATGTGGGATTTAAGATATTTTAGAGTCTTCCAGATGTATACTTATTGACTTGGTCAACTTGTAAATTTCGCTCCTAATGTAGATTTAGGGGTTTGTGAGTTATCGACGAGTTGGTATTATCCTAATCTTTTAAGAGTTCTCGGTTACTACTCGTCCAAATCAAAAGTGACCATCATTACACAGAGCTCCTGCTTTGTTACCATTTCTGCAGATTATTCACTGCTTACTTTTACTTTACTCTGCTTTACCTTTATGACACAGCTCATATATCGGTCATATACCAAATTTAGAAGTCCTCTCACTATCCACATCACTATCATCCTCCAATCGTCCCGTTCAAACATACATCCCCTGCCCGGGCATCTTCATCGACAACGCACATCCAATAGAATGAAATCTTCGATCTCTTTCAGTTTTAGTCTTGTTTTGATTCGAATTATATCCGTTCAAAAGTATTATAAATTTGTACGCTTGTTGTTTAAGACTACACCCGCCCTAACGGAGGACTTACTGTCACGATTGTAACTACGCACAATCGATGTCGTTTTAAGCTTTTACGCTAGTGCAACAATGCGATAGATAGTTTTTGTCCTCCTGACAATGCAATATTGTTTGAGAGAATCCTGATAGCCTGTGTAGCACCGGGTTCGGAAATAGTTGGCGTGACAGCCGTAGGCTTCTTTGAAGTTTATAAACAGATTTTGTGTATGCAAATTAGATTTTCGAAATTTGTTCAGGATTTCTCGCAAGGTGAACTGTGGACATCCCTCTCGGAAGCTACATTGGTATTCGCCAACAGGGGTTTCCTGAAGTAGCCACAGTTTGTGAAATTTTCTAAGTCGAGTTAAGGAGGACTATACCTCGATCTGCATTACTGCATTGGGATCGATGACACTTGTTGTAGATTTTCTTTATGAGCCTTTCAAACCAGTAGTTCCTCTTCGGACCGATAATCCGATGGATTGAACAATACAGCCGTTTTCTACCGATTTTCAAAAATTAGCCAAGAATGTCGTGCTTTCCGGTCACTTTTCCGTTTTAATGCAGAACTACGTTCTTGTTTACAATGTGCCCACGCGTCACATCTTTATTGATTTCAAGGCAGCATACGATACAGTCGATCGAGACCAGCTATGGCAGATAAAGCCTGAAAATGGTTCTCCGGTGTTATACTTCAATCTTGTAGAACTATTTATTATCAACTAACTTGAACAAAGGCTAAAATATGAATGATGAAAATCTATTCTTCATTTGGGTCCCCGGTCTACTGCAATCTAGTGTAACGAAGTTTAGCAAATTAAACAACACCTTGGTAACAACTTGGGTGGTTACAAGGTAACATTTCCTCCCTTCTTATTTCCAGAACAGGTAAGGCTCAAGTCTAGACGGCATCCTGATTGTTCTCTGGGGTCGAACAGGTGGAGACTCAGTAATGGAATCATCTGTAAGCTGTTCGCTGTCGAGCACTGAATCAGGTTGTCTGTTTTGACTGGAACCGACGTCTAAATCCGATACTGTGATGGTCTGTGGACTTGAGGTTGTATACAGGTCACTCGGTCCTTCTACCGCTACCTCAGGCTGTTGTTGAACCTCGGCTTGACATTCGGAAGTTGACGCAACGGGAACTATTTCCTCCTCGATCTGGAATGAACGTCTCGTGGAATGCGGTACGCTACCGCTGGTTGAATAGTTTAGGCCGAACATATCTACCAGAATACCTAGGGACATCGAACTTTCAGCGTCAGCTGTTGTCTCATTACAACGATGCTTAAGTTGGTTGGTATGCGACCTAATAAGCTTCTTGCGTCCGTGATACTCGTCGAGCAGCACATTGTGGTTGACACGTCCGATGTTTTCAATGATAACGCCGGAAACCCATTGCCATTTATTATTGCTGCTGTAGACTAGCGTAGACCTTGTCTCCACTTTTGAAATCACGTGGAATTGCACCGTGCTTCAGATTGAATTGCTCGTTCTGACTGTAGTTGAAAACTACCGGTTTCGGTTGATTGTAATGTAGAAGATCAAGGATTGTCTTCATGTTACGACCAAGCATCTGCTGTGACGGTGTCTTGCCATGAAGAACCTGACTAGGTGTAGTCCTATATACTTGGAGGAATGTCTGGAGCGTTTCAGAGATAGCTTCCCCTTCGTTGATTTTACGCAATGACCTCTTCAAGGTGTCTACGAATTTTTCGGCCTGTCCATTTGACTGCGGGTGATAAGGCGAAATTCGAAAATGCTGAATACCATTCTTCTTGCATAGTATCGCAAACTGTTCCGATGTGAACTGTGTACCATTGTCGGAAACTATAACATTTGGAATGCCGAACCGTGCAAATAATTCACTCAGAAACTCAGTTACTGCAGCCGTTGTTGGGGATCGTACGATGCGTATTTCTGGCCATTTTGAAAAGGCGTTCACAACCACTAGAAAGTGTAATCCGTTTATTGGGCCAGCGAAGTCAATGTGGATACGTTCCCATGGAGATTGCGCAAGTGGCCATGATTGCAGTGGCACTTTTGTTGGCGTCTTCGAATGAGTAATGCAATTATCACACCTTTTTACGAAGTCAGCAATATTATCATCGATTCCTGGCCAGTACACATGGCTACGTGTAACAGCTTTCATCCTCTCCATCCCCGGATGTCCTCGATGAAGTTGCTTCATAATTCACTTACGTAAATTTTCTGGAACTACTAAACGGTTAGACATCATAACACAATCCTTTACAACCGACAATGCATCTCGATGAACGAAAAACGGTCGTACTGCAGTGTTGACAATGCTGTCGAGCTTAGAAGGCCATCCAAGATGGATATGCTGTACCACTTGCTGGAGTACTGGACACTGGAGAGTAGCACTACGCACCGATTTGAATGTTACCGGTAGTGTGCTGATGGCTTCTTGAAGTGGCACCTCAACGTCGTCCTCCGTTTGTATAGAAGCAATGATAAAATCCTCATCTGGTTTGACGTTGCTGTCGATCAATCGAGATAGTACGTCGACATATCCGAAGTTGTGGATACGTATTCAATATCGAAATTATAGCACATGAGTGTCAGTGCGCAACGTTGAAGTCGGTTTGCCGTGTGAGCAGGAATTCCTTTCTTCAGTCCAAAAATTCGCAATAGTGGCTGGTGATCTGTCTGGAGCGTGAATTTGCGACCTAGCAGCATGCGATGGAATTTCGTTACGGAAAACACCAATGCAAGACCTTCCTTTTCGATCTGACCATAATTTGCCTCTGCGGAAGTGAGAGAGCGAGACGCGTGTGCAACAGCTTTCAGAGTACCATCGGGAAACTGATGCATCAGACATGCGCCAATTCCAGACTGCTATGCATCGGCAGCAACGCTGATGGGTAGAGCAGGATCATAATGCGTAAGCAATAAATCCGACTGAAGAACCTCTTTGAACCGCTGGAATGATTGTTGGCACTCACTATTCCAATTAAATTTGGAGTTTTTCTTGAGCAGCGCGTCAAGTGGCCGTCGCAACTGATGCATCTCCTGGACAAATTTTGCATAAAAATTTACCGCACCAAGAAATGAACGTAGACTTGTAATGTCATGCGGAGGCGGCATTTTGATGATAGATTGAATCTTAACCGGATCAGGACGGAGTCCTTTGGCATCTACAATTTAAGTCCAGCAACCATGCTGTTCATCAGTTGCTGGAAAGCTCCGGGGGCAGATTTTACGCCCGGCGCAAGTCGATTGAACCGGAAGAGTCCTCGAAGCGTGTTAATCGTTAGTAGCTGCTTCGAGTCGTCGTCAACTTCAACCTGAAGATAAGCATCGCTCAGGTCGATGATGCTAAAATACCAGCATCCGTTAAGCTTGAACATATCATCTGGTACTGGTAACGGATAGTGATTGGGTTCTAAAACAGCATTAAGTCCAGTTGAGTAATCCGCACAAATGCGCACTTTTCCTCCTGGCCTTTTAACCGCTACGATTGGTGCAGCCCATTGCGAAAAATCCACTGGCGTAATGATACCCAATTCTTGCAAACGATCCAATTCAGCATCAATCTTCTCTATGGATGTAAACGAAACTGGACGCTTTGGTTTGAGGACAGGACTGGCATCTGGCTTGAGATATAGGTGAACCTGCATCTTCATACAGTGTCCAAGGCTAGGCTTAAACACATCTGGAAACTTGGCTTTGTACTGTTCTATGTAATTAGCTTGATCAGCACCAGCATAAACTTGGTTACAAATTGCAGATAGTGCGGTGTCCCATAGTCCGAACAACTCGATCCAATCCAGCCCGAACAAATTTATGCAACTGATCATCACATATAAAACTGCAGTTTTGGTGATATCTCCAAGAGTAACTGTGCATCGGAGTTCACCAAGTAGACGAAACGGCTTACCTGACGCTGTCCTAGCAGTTTGAGTAGTAGGAGTCAGTAAAGGTGAACCCATTTTGTTCCACTGCTTCTGTGAGATGATTGAAATATCGGAAGCTGTGTCCAACTGTAGCGTGATTGAAGATCCATCGATGTCGATTGTCAGGAACTTTCGTCTCGAAGGATAGCTAACTTGGTTTATAGAGTAAATACCATTTACTTTCTTCCCCTTTGACGCCGCTTTCGTCGTATAACAGCCACAATAACCCTCACTGTGTCCAGTTTGCTTACAGTTCCGGCAGACATGCTTCGTGTATGTGCAGTTTCGGACGAAATGCATTCCGCCACACTGCCAACAGAGTGTTTTAGGACCTTCAGTCTTTGACTTCATGCTTTCCTTTGAACGTGATTTAATCGATGGTTTGTTTTGCTTGACTGAACAAATTGAACTTATCGGTTTCTTCTGTTCCACGATAGCTACATCATGTTTCAGGTTTTAAAGACGTTGGCATTCTGCGATGAGTGATTCAAGATTACACTCCCCTTCTGCATTGTTTTCCAGCTTAGATAGAAGTCTTGTCCGAATGTCGACATCCTTCGGAGAGCGTAACCCGCAAATAAAAATCAGGCTTTTGAACTGATCGGCCGTAATCTTGTTCAGCTCGAAATCTTCACAGTATTTGTTGGTTATACCTGCGTACGTCACAAAATCGTCAGCGTCGTTTTTGCTCAGTTGAAAACACAGGTACCGTTTGCTAAACAGTGAGACGCGAACGCTGAACAGCTCTTTCAATTTGTTCACCGTTTCTTCGAATGACAATTCACGGGGGTGCTTTGGAAGCACGAAGTTGACGTACTTATCATGCACAGTCACACTAAGGTTTCTCAGTAGCAACCGGACTGTTGCTGCATCGTCCAACTTCGCCCCGTCCTTGAGGAAGAGATCTTCGTACTTCCGGTACCAGCGGTCGAAAACGAGACCGTTTTCTGGATCATAGACGAATTCCCGGATGTTGGATGCCAGAGATTCGATGATGAATTCCGGACTGCTCGATGACCGCGCTGAAGCGTTTTCTTGAATGCCAAACGTTCCATAATCTGCATCATCCGAGCGTTTTGCTCCGCCATCTCCTTATTCTGTCGCAAAATTTGCTGATACAGGTCTTGAAAATCGCCTCCAGATCTTGCCATTTTGAATGAGTGGCTCTTCCTTCAAAGCGATGAATTCGAGTTTAAATCCTCGTCGCCAATATGTTATACTTCAATCTTGTAGAACTATTTATTATCAACTAACTTGAACAAAGGCTAAAATATGAATGATGAAAATCTATTCTTCATTTGGGTCCCCGGTCTACTGCAATCTTGTGTAACGAAGTTTTGCAAATTAAACAACACCTTGGTAACAACTTGGGTGGTTACAAGGTAACATCCGGATAAACTGATGCGACTGAATAGAGCTACACTTAATCGAGTGATGCGTTTCCTGCGCATCTCGGGAACACTGGAGTCCCTTTTGAGACGCGGTGAGCGTTGAGACAAGGTGACGGCTCATGCAGTCATGCTGCATGCTGTTCAACATCGCTCTTAAGGGGGTGGTCCGACGAGCAGGCATCGAAATGAGGCACGATTTTGATCAAGAGTAGCCAACTCCTAGGCTTTGCAGATGACTTTGATCTCATAGCCTGAAACTTTACAACGGCGGAGGCAATCTACGCCAGACTGAAAGTGGAGTATAGGAGGATTGGGCTAAAAATAAATGCGTTGAAAACCAAATACATGAAAGGAAGAGGATCAAAGGAAACAAACGCGTGCCTCCCACGGACGGCAACCGCTGACCAACTAGAAGTGATAGATAAGTTCTTGTAATTGTGTTCGCTGGTGACCGCGGACAACACTAGTAAGGAAATCTAGCGATGCGTTTAAGCGGAAAATTGACCCTACTTTGCCCATTTCAAAACGCTACGATCAAGAAGCATACGCCGCCGTATGAAACTGACAATGTACAAACCTCTTATTAGACCGGTAGTTCTTTATGGACTTGAAGTCGTGACGCTGCTCACGGAGGAGATAAGCACTCTTACCGTGTTCGAGCAAAAGGTACTGTGAAGGATGTTTGTCAGAGTACGTAGAGTGGCAAAAGCGTATGAATCACGACCTACAGGCACTGCTTGGAGAGATTCCCATGGTAAATCTGGCGAAAGTCGGGAGGTTACGGTGGGCCGGACACGTAAGCATGCCGAACGACAGTGCGATGAAACCAGTTTTCCTCAACAACGCCATCGGCACCATAAACAGAGGGGCTCAACGCGCAAAATGGCTCGACAAGCTCGAAAGTGATTTGCAACTTCTGAAACGACTGGGAAATTGGCGACAAGTGGCGTGAGATCGGGTTGAATGTAGACGACTGCTTGAAACAACACGAATCACCCTGGCTCTATCCTGTTGACGACTTTTTTTTACTATATTGGGGAGCACTTTAGAAGTACAAGAAATGAACATGTAACGATAAGTGGGCAATGTTTTACACACTGTCGGTTAGCTTTCGCAATAATCTCACTGCAGTGAACCTAAACGAAAACACATCGCCTAGAGAAACTCCTAGACCACGTACCTGCGTAAGCCTACATAGTGGCTGATTGAACATGGTCTAACTGTACATAATAGGCTTTTTTATCCGATGAAAGATGACGCAACACTTTCGGATTACGGTCAGAAAATTTTGCCACCATTAAAGAAAAACGTCAACGAGCTGCTAAAGCTCATCAAAATCCAGGCTCATTCGAACGACTTTGAATATTTTTACGTCATCTGCATTGATGAACAACGTAAAGAGCAGTGGTCCTAAGTTGCTACCTTGCGGTACTCCTGAGGTATGTATTTGTAAACTGTGCTGAAAGTTGCAATTTGATTCTCACACAAAGAGTGCGGTTCTCCAGGTAAGATCGCAACCATTCCATAAGAGCAGGCAAGATTCCTAGTTTTTTGTTTTGCTAAAAGAATTCCGTGATCAACTCGGTCAAAAGTCATTTTAGATCGATGTACACCCAATTCTTTTTTTGCACGGATTTTTTTTACAAATTTTTTTGCACGACTTTTTTGCACGGTTTCTCGAAATAACACGGATTTTTTTACACGGTTTCTCGAAATAACACGGTTTATTTTTGCACGGTTTTTTACACGGGACGCATCCCCCGTGTAAAAAAAGAATTGGGTGTATAACGCATCAATTTCAGTACCAGCACTCATGTTCAGCAAGCATGTTGAGCAGAAGTGTACTAAGTTAGTGGTTATCGTACGTTTGGGATAGCAACCCGTGTTGCTCCGACCCAATGTAGTGTTTGCAGCTGATTTCAAAAATCAAAAAACACGCACAAAGTGATATAATTCTGCACATCATGTTTATCATCTTTTTTGAATACTGGAAACATAACGGAGAGCTTCCAACTGGTGGGAAATACGCATTACCGGAGTGATAGATTAAATAGTCGGCAAAACGGACGTATGAATACCGCAGCACATCTTTTCACCATCACAGGATGGAATCCCATTAGGACCAACAGAAAAGAAGGATTTTAGCTTATCGATTGCGGTTTCAACATGACGATGCGTTATTTCAGCTAGGTTAAAATTAATAACATTGGTAGGTAAGTTTCGTACAGCACCATCCACTTTCATCCACAGCATTCGAGACAGTAGTGTTATGGAGTGTACGTTGAAAGTTTTCAGGAAAAAGAGTACATTTTTCAGCTAGCGAACTATCATGACTATCCTCAAAGAACATGTCAACAGGCAGCCCCACTTCTTTACGTTTGGTATGCTGCATCATTAACGAATGCCCAAGCGAGCAGGCGACCGTTGCTATTAGTTTGCGTTAATTTGCATTAGCTTGTGTAAACTGAACCCATCCAAAAGCGTGGAGCATACTGCAGATATCTAGGACTGTAGAAAATCAACAGCAGGGGTACCATCATCCATACGTGTCCACGATATACATCTCTAAAAATAGTCGCGAGATCACGATCGTCTAAGCGTGTAATGGAACCAATTGAACTAATATGATTTTCAATTGAGATAAAATCAGCACTACGGTCGGGTGGTAGGTAGATAGCGCCTAAGCTAATGTAGCGAGAAGGGGCGAAAATTTTAATTCATAGCTGCTCAAGTGTATCACAAATTGGCGTCGGACCAGCATAGCTGATTAAATTTCTGGAGACATCAATTAGGCCTCCACCGCTTCGTGTCTTGCTGCTCTTGCGATGATCTCGATTGCCACGGTAAACGGTAAAAAGATTACCAAAAAGCTGCACGAAATTAACACAACTACCCAGCCAGGTTTCGGTCAATACAACAACGTCGTAGTCACATTCGGTGGCCGTCAGAAACAAGTCGTCAATTTCAGTCCGAAGTACACGAACGTTGTGGTAGTTGGTAGTATATTCGAAGTCCAGTAGTCGGCGTGCCGTCAGTAAACTTGCGCACTATAGAGACTGAGGATGGATCATCAAGCTGCGTAGTACTAGAAGCACGATAAGAGTCAGTGAGTAAATGGGAGTTAGCAAATATATACTTGCCATGGATAGTGTTTTGGAAGCCCCGTTTCGCACACCCACACGTAGGACCGGGACGGCTGATGATGCAAGAGACCAATGCAAGAGAGTTCCGTTTATCCCCAAGCCTTTCGAGTTTAGCAGTTTCGATTAAGGTTCAAACGCGCTGGGGTGAAGATGATTTCTGGGGTTTCAAAAGCAGTTTTTATGCTCAAAATCCAAAGATATGTTCACGAAAGTTTATCATTGTGCTCTTTGCGTCTGTCGGAACACAATTAAGAACCAAGGATTGAAAACGGCCCAAGCTCAAAATGCAAACAAACATAGTGAGGGGTTATTTTCCTATGCTAGTCCATCAAGGAATAACTTTACCTCGGTTTGTTTTTATTTGGGACTTAGACCCTTTTCAATTGTTGGTCTTCAATTACAAATTTTCGTTCGGCTGCTTGAGCATATTAAGGCTGTGAACCATTTCGCGAAATTTTTAACTTTTTAGTTAAAATTTGACAGTTCGATGGCTATTTCTCCTCGACTGGTTAAAATCCGTTCAGAATGCGAACCATTTTCATATTTGACAGATTGATAGTTGTTTTACTGAATGAGAGCATATATAAGGTGAGGATGAAGATATGTTTTTATAACAGCGAATTTATTTATTCAGTCCAGGTTGGAATTGGAAGAATTTTTGGTGTTCATTTGCTCCTATTTCATAGATAAAATTTAGCTCATTTAATTTCGGGTTGAATAAACAAATTTGTTATAAGTTAAACATCCATACATTGGTGGAAAAAATTCAAGGAAAAATCAGTGAAACACATCGAAGCTCTTTCCTCACCTGTGGCATATCTCATTGGCTCTCAGAACTTAGTTAAAACTAACCATGCTCCCGAGCAGGGTTATTTTCAAAAAACCATCGTACTGTCAAATTTTAACCAAAAACTTGCAAATTTCGCGAAATGGTTCACAGCCTAAGTTTTCCACCAATCATTTTGTTTATTTGAATTTTGAATTTTATGTATGTTTACTAGTTTAATTAAATTATAAGTGTTTTTTTATTATTGCCCACTATTGGTACCATCTGACCATCGACGTAATTCGATTCTCTTGCCATATTCCACTGTTACTTTTTCGCTTGTAGTATTGGCTGTCTTCAACCAGTGTAATGCCGATGGAGTTATTCCGGATACGACGCTAACCGGTTTCAAGGAGATGATTTTGTAGGAGCTGGCCACTCGCATGACCAAAAGCCACTTCCATCCAAACGGACCTTTATAACAGAGAAATGACTACATATTCAAATAAGTCCATCGTTGGGAAATAAACTTGATTTGTGAACAGATACCTATTGTTCTAACATAATGCATGATATATTTAGAGTTTACCAAAAAAAAATTTTAGGTGATGGTAAAAATTTATACACCCGATTTACCTAAAATTAGGAAAGTATATTAAAAGTTTCCATTTTTGGTATTTACCCACTGTTTACTACATAATTTCCCAAAAAAAGTTTAATGGCACAAAAACATCTGATCACACTGCTACGTTTGAGAGCGACTATCAACTGCTTCTCTCTTGGAGCTCTCCCATATGGAAAAGTTCCGTACCTGCTACTGCTTTACCTTACAAACCGAGACAATTTAGGGTTCCGTAGTTAATGCCTTTAATTGCTCAAAAAACATCCAATCCAAAGGTTAGCAATCCTGTAGCTAACGTGATAATTCGCAAAATATGAAAACTTTTATCCTCCGGTCAAAATCCAGCACCGGAGAGACCGTCAAGAGAGAGTCCAACCTCAAAGCCGCATCAATGTGAAGTAAGCATTTTTCCGAGTTACGGGAGGTAATTACGTAACTGGTTATATGACTGCCTTGATCTGATGCATGTGTTTTCCAAAATAACATCCTTTTTACTGATATAGATCGCAATTTACGCGAGATAATTATGTCACCTATGTAAGAAAGACCTTATTCATTGATCCATTAACTGGTAGCAGACCCACATAACGTTTTTCCAGTAACTCTCGTACTTTTTCACATGCATGTCGAGTGACAATATTCTGGGTGATTTAAGTAGTTTTTCAATTTTATGCTAACCTTTTTTCTTCGATTCTGAACTTGCCATATGTCCTCCCTTACTGGCAATCGTTGCCGATGCAGAATCTTCAACTTTTTCCGTTCCAAGTGCCATTGCTCTTACACTACTAGATTTCGCCGGATAGTTCAAGATTGGCGCAGCAAAATTTACACTCTACTCGAAATCACATAAGATTCACGCCGTTTTTGTAAATTGCTTAAAGACACGGATTTCCTTTTCTTCTAGAAGCGCTCCTCACTGGTTGAAGGATTGTTGGAAATCGCGTGTCCAGAGATAGATAACACAACCTTCCTAACGCGACGAACGAACCGAACTGTAAAGAATCAATTGAATGATGGTGCTTTCTGCTTTGAACGTCCGTGCAAGCAAAGTTGTTCGTCAAGCAAGATAGAGACCGGAGAGACGAGACAAAATAGATTCTTTATTCCACTGCACACATACACACTTACGTAGCACACCACACTGTCACCTCTTCGAAAGCAAATTTCACAATCAATTCCTTTGAATAATAATGCACAATTTTCTACTTTTCTCTGAGATATACTGGAGTACTACTTGTTTTAAAGAAGAACTTCTGTAATATTGAACGTGATTCAAACGCCGATTCTCACACTTCGCTTAAATTATGCAACACGCGGCTAAGTCGCAGACCAATCACGATGTAAACATAACGACGACCTCACATGTTCAAGAGCTCAGCAGCATGCAGAAACTTCAGTTATTTTCGAAATCAATGATTCTATTCGAAAACGATGATCCAAACTGTCAAAAGATACAGCGAAGGTGTGAGCAAAGCTGCCAGACTGTGTTTAAAAAAAATTTAGAGAGCTTCAGAGAGCCGCCATCTTAAACCGAAAATTCCAATTGAAACAAAATCAGACCTACACTAAGGAAACTTTTCGTATAGTTTCTATGTGTCCCACACACAGATTTTTGCAATGTGCCTAGTTAATGAACTATCCAGCTTTCCACGAGCGATAATGGCGGATATTGAGCACAAGTGGGCACAATCTTTTGACATGCAATGGAGGAGCGTCAAGTTCGCCCTGACGGAGTTACTATGGAAACATCCATGATTGTTTGTTGTTCGAGTGTAAAAATGTAAACATTGTTTAATTTTGCAGATCAGCTGAAGTGGAACATAACTACCTAAACGGATTCAAACTTTTATAGTGGTTTGCGGCCATAATTTGCTGAAGGCACTGAAGGCACTCCTCTTTAGGAGACACACTGAATACATCGCTCCTAATCCAATGTAGGGGAGTGTCGCCGTGGTTGGGCCACGTTTGGGAATTCGCCCATAACTTTCGGTTCAAAAGGAATTTTGAAAATCCAAATACATCGTTGCAAAGGTCTAAGAATAAGGTATATTTCCAGAAAGTTTCGAACTGATGGCTTGAAAAATAAAAAAGTTATAGGCATTTACGTGAAGACAAAAAATGTTGTCATAGTCGGGCCATGTTGTGCAGGTTGGGCCACCGCAGAAAATCTAAGACATACGTATTGAAATTCTATATAGAGACATGAAAAGAATGAATTCCGAGAACAACGACTCATATAGGTACAAATACCCTATTTCTAATTACATTTTTGCGAAATTTTGGCGATCTTGTAAAATCCATATTGCTACAATCGCCTTTTCCAAAGTGTACAACTCCAATGAAAAAAAAAACAACAACAAACTAGGTTTTTATCGTATTAATTTTGCTTTATTTCATCACATGTTATCTGACTGACATTCTCTAGCGATTATTGCGCTTCTGCGCTTAAAATTATGGTGGCCCAATCATGACTACTCAAGTGGCCCGACCTTTACAAATAGCGCTTTTCTAGTATTTCACCTTAGCCTTCCCAAACACCTTACTGAAGGGGAAATTTCTATAGTCTTCGTGTGCAACACTACACGCTTCATACATTTTCAAAATTTATCTCGATAATTGCATTTCTTGAAGTAAAGTTCATTGCGCCTGGAAAACTTTTTTTGTAGGATTTAGTCACTGAATTCAGTACGGGTGTTTTGAATACACGATTGAAACTCACAATATTGTGAAAAGTTAGCTATCACAGTAAGAAGTTTTACAATGGTTGTATCATAGATATCATGAGTTACTAAAACTGTGAAATCGTGATGGCCCGACCATAACAGTGGCCCGACGATAACGACAATACCCTATTCTATCAGACGGTGTAAGGTGTGTTATATCTTGCAGATGACTCCAGTACAATTGCATTTAATTTGTAAAAAGTTGCATAAATAACAATTATTCAGTTTCACAATACAATTATTGCGTACACACTTAACAAAAAGCAACGAATTCGGTAAAATTTTACCGAAATCTAAACAGCTGAATGTTCGGTAAAAATTTCGATGGTGCCAATCGACGTTTACAGATCATTAATAATGTTTGGTGCAATAAAAAATTTTACCGAATGTTCTGCTGTTTAGATTTCGGTAAAATTTTACCGAACCGATTAAGTGTGTACTACTGGCACATGAAATATAACGTTTAAGTACGTTATTTTTAGTGATCAAAATTAACTATATTTTCGATACAAGGGCGATATTTTTCGAAACCTTTCGAACCAACACGTGTGGAGAGCGATGTATACCCCTGCATTATTACCGTGCATTTGCACACCCCTGATAAGTTTATTATATTATACGGCAACACTGCCTAGTCTCCCGTTTCATTCGCGCTAAAAACCTCAACAAGAATACAAGTGCTTTTTATACTTTGCTACAGTTCAAATAAAGTTACCGTCTAAATGTTCACCGCGTGTTTGTGAGTTTACTGCTGGTCTTAATCTAAAGTCCCATACGCTGTTAGTTCCACTCGTTTGTTACTCTGCTTTGTACCAGCCATCAGGTTATGGGCCCAGAAAGTGGACAGTTTTAAGACGGAATCGGTAGTGAAATACAATCCGGTCGCTAGCGTCGTTCGGAGTATCGCGGTAGAGCAAGAACGTTCTTTGCCTGTGTTTGTGTGCTTGCTTATAGCAGCAACGGCGAGAAAAGTTTATCAACGAAGGCTAACCATGTCCGAAGTCAAGTTTGCCATTACAAAACTGAATGGCACCAATTGGCAGACGTGGAAGGTGCGAATTGAGAATATCCTGCAAAGAGATGATTTGTGGGATGTGGTTGAAAGGGCCGTTCCGGAGGAAAATGCCCGGAATGATGAGTGGGTCAAGAATGACCGAAAAGCAAAGGCAACCATTATCTTGTCGATTGAAGATAACCAGTTACCTGTTGTGAAAAACAGTGTTTTTGCGCATAATGTGTTTGCGGCTTTGAAATCGTACCATGAAAAGACGACGCGTTCGGTACGGGTGTCTCTGTTAAAACGTTTGTGTGCGACAAATCTGTTGGAGCGTGGAAACATGGAAGATCATTTGCGTGAACTCGATAATCTTTTCGACCGACTAGATGCCGCGGGTACTGTGCTTGATAAAGATATTAAAATCTGCATGGTTATGCGAAGTTTGCCATTTTCTTACGATGGAATTGTGATCGCTTTGGACAATCGGGCTGATGAAGATATTTCGGTTGACATCGTAAAGTCGAAATTGATGGACGAATACCATCGTCACCTAGAGCGTGACAGTGCCGGTTCGAAATCTGAAAAAGCGATGCGTTCAGTTGATAACAAAGCAAAAGAGTTCCGTGTGTGTCATTTTTGCAAAAAGCCGGGGCACTTACGTCGTGACTGCCGGAAGTATAAGGTTTCGCTGAAAGAAGATAATCGTTTCAAGCAAGAAAAAGAAAACCCTAAAGCGAAAATCGTGCAAAGTGAAGAACGAAATGTTGCGTTTACCGGTGTTGGTGAAAAAGTGAATTCGCGTGCGTGGATCATTGACAGTGGTGCAAGCGCCCACATGACAAACGATCGCGATTTCTTTACTTCATTGAAAAATTATTCCGGTGGCTGGATTACGCTTGCCGATGGAAAGAAGATACAAATCCTTGGAGAAGGTAGTGGTATGCTTCGTGGAGTAGACGATCGCGGACAATCAGTGAAAATTGATGTGAATGACACGAAGTACGTTCCTGGTCTGGCAACTAATTTGATATCGGTAGCCAAATTAGCTGAAAAGAAACTAAAAGTGGACTTTAATAGTGATGGCTGTCACATCATGAATGAAAGCGGTAATGTCGTAGCGACGGGTTTCCGTTACGGTGGCCTATACTACTTACGTACAATAGAAGAATCGTATAAAGCGTCATCTGGTGAGCACAACGTTAACTGTCAGCATCAGTGGTATCGGCGGTTGGGCCACAGAGATTGGGCCGCCGCTGAGAGAGTCGTCAAAGAGGGTCTTGCTACAGGTATCAAGGTAAGCGACTGTGGTTTACGTCTTGTGTGTGAGTGTTGTATGGAAGGAAAGTCGGCCAGACAACCCTTCCCTCCCGTTAGCGAACGGAAATCGCATCAGGTTCTTGACATCGTGCATACGGATTTATGCGGTCCGATGAAAACAACAACTCCCAGTGGTAATCGTTATATAATGCACCTCATCGATGACTACAGCCGATTCACAGTTACGTATTTGTTGAAGCTGTAGCAGATATAGTAGGCATAGCATGTAGTAGAAGTTGATATAAGAGTGACATTCAGTGCAAAATAGATCATTAGCATTTGAGAAGCGAACGAATAAACATTGTTTTTATTATTTGTCTACAATTATCAGAAGTGGGATGATACCTTGTGAACGCCCCGAACGATCGAAAAAAATTCTAGAACCGAAGGATTGCTGGAAAGAAATTCATCGAATCTTTCAACATGGAGGAAATTTTGGATTCGGAGCTAGGCCGTCAGTATGGAACTCAAGCACTCGTTTTTGTAACGAAACTAGGACCGTTTGTGCGACTGCTGGTAGGACTGTTGGAGCAGTCAGAAGCGAAACTGGCGCTGTTAGTTACAATGGAATGACGAAATTGCGAAGTTGATCAGGACAAATTTATGAAAATCGAACGAATACAAGCAATTTATAATAAGGAAAACACAGAAGTTCTTCAAAATTGAGGCTCAAAGAAGCAGAAAAAGCGGTTAATGATTGGACAGACTTCAAACTCAAAATAATGTAAGCTTTTGAGCGAATTCTACGAAAATTTTGCCTGCGACGTCATCGTAAAAGCAAGACTAGTGGATTTGAGGGGACTTCGGAGCAAAATTACAAGTTTTAACATACAAACAAAAGTTTTTATAAAAAAATCAGAGCCGTTGGTGCGACTCTTGGAACTATTAAAAGCGAGACGTGCTGTTGGAGCAGCAACTAGTGAAATCGCCGTAACTGTTGGAGCAGTTAAATCCGTCGTTGTAGCAATTAAAACTACGGAGACTATTTTTTGTAATAAAACCAGAGCCGTTGGTACGACTACTGGTATGACTGTTGGAGCAGTCAGAAACGCTGTTGGAGCAGCGCCTGGAGGAATCAACACAACTGTTGGAGCAGTTGAATGTGATTTGACAAATGTAATTGCGAATTCTGCAGGTTCCTGGACGAATTGCTGAATGTGTAATGTACATCGAGGACGATGTAATTTGTCAGGATGGCCGAACTGTAGCAGATATAGTAGGCATAGCATGTAGTAGAAGTTGATATAAGAGTGACATTCAGTGCAAAATAGATCATTAGCATTTGAGAAGCGAACGAATAAACATTGTTTTTATTATTTGTCTACAAAGCAGAAGTCCGAGGCAACGGATATAATCAAAGAATATGTTCGATGGACTGAAACCTTGTTCGGAAGAAGGGTCCGTGTAATCCGCTCCGATGGAGGAGGAGAGTTCAACAACAACGAATTAAAATCTTTCTATCGATCCGAAGGAATCAAACCACAATTCACCGCACCGTATTCCCCTCAGCAGAACGGTGTGGCTGAGAGAAAGAACCGGACGATAACTGAGATGGCTACGTGTATGCTTATTGATGCTCACATGGAAAAACGTTATTGGGGAGAGGCTGTGCTTACTGCAACATACCTACAAAATCGTTTACCATCTAGATCGCTGCAACAAACTCCTTATGAGCTTTGGTGGGGACATAGGCCGGATTTGGCACATCTTCGAGTGTTCGGTGCCGAAGCATACGTCCTTGTTCCGGAAGCGAAGCGCAGTAAGTTGGACAGTAAGTCGCGGAAGCTGAGATTCGTAGGGTATTCTACAGAGCACAAAGCGTATCGTTTTGTAGATTGTGAAAGTGATTTGATTACCATTAGTCGTGATGCTCGTTTCCTTGAATTGGGGAATGGTACTTCTACGGTTGAGTTCCCAACATCGAGTTCCTCGGGTGGACAACGTTCGGCTCCGGTTGAGGAGGAGATAAACCTGCTTCCCAAGAAGGATGAACACGAAGAGAATGTTTCGGATGGAGAGGATTACGAAGACACCGAGGACGAAGATCCATTACAGCTTGAAAATATACATCGTCCGCAACGAAACACGCGTGGTGTTGTACCACGGCACCTTGAAGATTACGTACTGGATTATACCGTGGGTACGGCAGCGTGTGCTACTCAGGAACCAGTGAACTACCAGGATGCCATGAAGATTTCCGAATGGAATGATGCAATGAAAGACGAGATGGAATCACACCGTCGGAACAACACTTGGGAGCTTGTACCGTTACCGAAAGGACAGAAACTTGTTGGCTCCAAGTGGGTGTTCAAGTTAAAGCGAAATGAAGCAGGACAGATTGTGAAACATAAAGCCAGAGTTGTGGCACAAGGTTACGTGCAAAGATATGGTACTGACTTTGAGGAAGTTTATGCCCCTGTTACACGGCATGAAACGTTTCGTACCTTGTTGACAGTTGCAGCTAAACGGAATATGATCGTGCAACATCTTGATATTAAAACCGCTTACCTTCACGGAGTCCTTGAAGAAGAAGTGTACATGCGTCAACCGCCAGGTTGCGAAGAAAAAGGAAAAGAAAACCTAGTTTGTCGACTTCAAAAGAGCATCTTTGGGCTGCATCCGCACGATGCTGGAACAAACGCCTTCACGCTACATTGAGTAAGTTTGGCTTCAAACAGTCAAAGGCGGACCAGTGCTTGTATGTGAAGGATTGTGGACATACGAATGTCTTTCTACTGGTCTACGTAGACGACATGCTTGTTGCATCAACCGACAACAGTGAGTTGCAGAAAGTGTTTCGGAGTCTCAGTGGTGAATTTGAGTTGACGAATCTGGGAGATGTTTCTCACTTTCTCGGCATGGAAGTTCGACGAGTTGAAGGAGCTTACAACATTCGTCTGCAAAGCTACATCGAAGAGTTGCTGAAAACACATGGAATGAGTGAAGCAAAACCTGCAAAGTCACCCATGGACCCGGGATATTTGAAGGATCAGTCTGAAAGCAAGCCGTTGGAGGATGCGGCTAAATACAGAAGCGTCGTTGGAAGTTTGCTATACCTATCGGTAGTAGCTAGGCCAGATATAGCGAATAGCGCCGCCATTCTTGGACGAAAGTTCAGTAATCCAACTGAGTTAGATTGGACAGCGGCTAAGCGTGTCCTGCGATATCTGAAGAAGACGAAGAACTATACGTTACGTTTAGGTGGTGCGTTCGATGAACCACTTTCAGGCTACTCGGACGCAAACTGGGCCGGCGATTTACAGAGTCGAAGATCAACTTCTGGATATGCGTTTATGTTCGGTGGAGCTACAATCTCGTGGGCTAGCCGTGGACAGTCGAGTGTTACCTTATCGTCCATGGAAGCCGAATGCGTGGCGCTCAGTGAGGCATGCCAAGAGGCCATCTGGCTGAGGCTGCTGCTCGCTGATTTCGATCGAAGACAATCAAGGATGTCTCGCTTTCGTTCGTACTGAAAGATCCAGTCGCAGGTCCAAGCACATCGATACACGGGAGAAGTTTGTTCAGGAATTATGCCAGAAAGAGGCAATTGCTCTGGAGTATTGTTCAACCGAGGTGATGATCGCCGACATATTGACGAAACCATTGGGACCAAATAAGCACGAAAGCTTCTGTGGTCAACTCGGATTGGAATAGGCAGTTATTCGGCAGGTGCGATCCATCGAGGAGTGTGGAGAGCGATGTATACCCCTGCATTATTACCGTGCATTTGCACACCCCTGATAAGTTTATTATATTATACGGCAACACTGCCTACACTCTTAAATGATTCTACCTGTAAATTGGTCGGATTTGGTTAAAGTTAGGTTGAAACTACTCAAAATGCCCTTAAAGTGTACAAACTCAGATTTTGAGTAGTTTTTCAACCAAAAAATTGGTAGCAGGAACTTAAAATTGCGTTATTTGTCATAGAGAATAATTCAATTATCGGTAGCAAGTAGCCAAAATTGGTTGAAATTTTTACCCAAAGTTTGAGTTTGTACACTTTAAGGGCATTTTGAGTAGTTTCAACCTAGCTTTAACTAAATCCGACCTATTTACAGGTAGAATCATTTAAGAGTGTAGTCTCCCGTTTCATTCGCGCTAAAAACCTCAACAAGAATACAAGTGCTTTTTATACTTTGCTACAGTTCAAATAAAGTTACCGTCTAAATGTTCACCGCGTGCTTGCGAGTTTACTGCTGGTCTTAATTTAAAGTCCCATACGCTGTTAGTTCCACTCGTTTGTTACTCTGCTTTGTACCAGCCATCAACACGATCCCGCGAATACAACGCATATTCGCAGTGAGTCAGGTAACACAGTAGCGAACATGAAATACGCGTGTATATACATGATGTTTACCTCATTTTGGGAAACAGCTGATGCTGAAGTGGAGGAACAAACCGAAAAATAGCTATTACTAGTTGTGTTTCTCCGTTTGCCACACTGCAAAGCACATATTTCGGTCTAATTTTTCATCCTGTTCCAAATTCAAGCATATATTTTGAAAATTTGCTGGTTTTAAAGCCAGCCGAAGACAAAATTCATTCTGTACCTTAGTGACAAAGGAATTCATCTCTTTTGTTTACTGTTATTGTTTGCCTCATTTTCAAGCACCAATACACACATAACTGGAAAGCTCTATTGCGTTAATTCCGAAAGTGGCGTATAAAAACTCTTGTAAAAACCTGAGAGAGAGTCGCGGAGACGGTCTTCTTTTTCTTATGCTTTGGCTGTTCTTCTTCTTCCTATTACGTTTGCTTTCATTTTCGGGCAAATAAATGAAACTTTTGCGTGAACATCTCATTGGACGTGTGAAGTGTGCATTTTATAATAACATATTTTGGTGTTAATTGTCACACGGGCATTTCAGTTTTTGCAAAAATGTTAATTTACAATTGAGACAAACAAGACTAATTCAATTCCGAATGTGTTTTTCACAAAAACACCGGCAGAAAACTTATGAGAATTAACAATACTTTTCCATTTTGGGACAACGATAACGACTGGCTGCATTTGACAGATCGTACTGGCTGCATTTGACGTTAGAATTTTTCCTCTTCGCGAATCTCTCTCCGGTAAAAACTACTTCAGTGCAAATGAATACCTTCTCATTTTTTGTTTAGCATTTTTCGAAATGTCAAACTATCAGGATGATTGTTTATTTTCTTGTTTCCATCCGTAGTAAACTCCGTAAAACGTAAATATTTAACTTAATCGAAATCAAAACTGCAACTTTGTATGAAATTTTCACGTTGAAATTACGGAACTATAATGGATATAAAAAACGAAGTGAAAACCACAGACAAAGACTTTGAGAAAAAGAAATTTGTTGTGCGAAATGCTGCGGATGTTCAACGAGCGAAATTAGAAAAGCTCATGAAAAATCCTGTAAGTCTAAATCCTGTGCCTGTTAATCTAAAGATTAACTAATTATTATTAAATGATAAATATACAATTTTTGTTAGGAAAAACCAGTAATAATTCCAGAATCACCAAGGGAGCGCGACTTTTCGTCGACTGTTCCAGCGTTTGTCCGCAACGTTATGGGATCCAGCGCCGGGGCCGGATCAGGAGAGTTTCATGTGTATCGACATCTGCGACGGAAGGAATACGCCCGTCAGAAGCACATTCAGGAAAAAAGTCGTTGTGAATTGCTAGACGAAGAATTTCAGCAAAAGTTGCAACACAACCGAGAGGTAATGGAAGAGAAAACGGCTAAAAATCGGGCAAAACGGCTAAAGAAAAAAGCCAAGCAAAAAGCTAATAGAGGCAAAAAACCAAAACGGGATGATGTTAAGCAACCAGAAAGCAGTGATGAGGATGAAAGTGATAGTGAGAAGAGTGATTCTGAGAAGATGGATGAAAACTTGAAAACCGACTGCGGTGAAAGTCTGCAGAGTACAACCAACGAAAATAGTGTAGCAGAAATCACAGACGATGAAAACAAACATTCAGTAACTACTAAGGATGATGATGGTAATGAAACATCAACACAAACCCCGAAAACAACCGTTGATCCGAGTAACGAAGAGTCACTGGAAGATAGCGCTAGCTCAACCGTAGACCAGGAGGAGAAAAGAAAGGCGATAAACGAAAGTTTATCAAGTGAATCTAACGATAAACAAGATGCATAAATTTTGTTAATAAACAACCATCGTATTGAATATTGAACTGGTTTTTTATTGTTCGGAAGTTTCCATACCAAACAAATTCAAAGAGTTTGCATTTAAACTAAGTACCTATACCTATTGTAGTCTTATTTCTATTAAGCATACATGCTCAACCGGACGTACCTATTTCTATTTCGGAACATAACAGAAACATTGTTCTAAAGATTGTACGTAATATATTAGCTTAGCAAATTCCTTATCATTAACGTAGCCGATCAAAAATGTCTACGCTTGTCCACGAAAAGGGTAGTGCCAACATGGTGATTGGTGGATAGGTCTTTCCTTTCCTCAGCTTGGGTTTTCCACGATGGCCAAACAAAACACCAAAATAAGTACATCTGCATCAGCTGAGAGTATATCACGAACCTTCTTAATGTACACATTAGGCCGTATGAATAAAAGAGTTAGAGCAAACGCTCCCATAAGATTTACACGGGAAAAGCAAAGCAAACTGTTTTATTCACACGGCTCATTAAATGCAGTGCTCAAAATCGCATTCGATCATTACTTTGTTATTGGTGATATACACTTGCGCGTCGCATGCATTCAACAACGTTTTTACTCACGTTGTTGAATGCGTGTGACGCGCAAGTGTATCTCACCATCACCAATAACAAAGTGATGGTCGGATGCGGTTGAATTTCATCATGCTGACTGGAGATCCCGGATGTGAAAAGAAGAACTTGAAATTTTAGTTCACTAATCGGTTTTGGACACTAGCTTAGGTAAATTAGGGTTTTCACTCGCAGTGAAACTTTTTCGCTCTCGGAATCTCGGTCATGACTGCCACAGAGAAAGAAAAAGATCAGCAACCCGTTCATCACACGCTGTTAGTCACTAGTTCGCCGCGGTACTTCTCCGGGTTTTCAAGTCTACTTTTCAAATCGAGCAACAAGTGCAGCAAGTGCTAAAGGACTTGCTTGTAAAGCTCCAAGGTGCGAGCACTTCTCAAACAATAATGCACGGTCAGGGTTTAGAAGATAAAGCAATCCTGTATTCGATGTCCAGCCTTAAAGCCAGCGCAGAATTGGTACTTTATGATTGCGGTTGCGTAGATAATCTTTCAAATTGTATAAGAGAACAGTTCTGTCCGATCTACGCAGCCGCAACCATAAAGTACCATTTCTGCGCGGGCCTTAACTGCGCTGTCGCTTCGGCTAATATTTGGATTCAGTTGCAAAGTTTTTGCTCAGCGCGTGGTTTTCCAGCTTATGCAAGTTAGTAAAAACAGGTTTTTATTATACGCTGTCTGCGATATATCATTTGTGTCTGTTGGCCTGACAAATATAGATATCCAACGAGGAACTCCATCGTCGATGTCATCAACGGTCGATAGCAGCAGAAATTCGTGAGTGAAGGTTGAATTGAGATAGATACACTTTGAGGAGAGACGAACGAGATTTGAAGATGAGCATTTGACTGGAAGAAAGGTATATCCAAAGGCTCAGCCCAACGATATTCGGGCTGTTGACAAATACCTATCCTGCCGACAGGTGAAAGTCATAGCGGGTAATCGTCAGCAGTGGAATTCTCTGATTTCATCTCTTTGTTCAGCCAAACTGTCAGACATGAATTAATAACGCCACCGGGTGCAACCAGGCGAATTTGCTGTTCAACATTGCATTCGAAGGTGCTATTCGAAGGGCAGGCGTGCAGAGAAGTGGTACTATCATCACGAAATCTTATATGCTCCTAGAGTTCGCGGACGTCATCGATATCATTGATGTTAACCGTAGAGCTGTGGAAGAAGCGTACACGCATCTTAAAGAGGAAGCTGCGAGGATAGGGCTTATCATAAAATCTACCAAAATAAAGTATATCCCGAAGAGCGTGGTAGCCCTTCGAGTGTTGGTACTACGGTGGTGATAGATGGAGATACTTTTGAAGTGGTCGACGAATTTGTTTACCTTGGTACGTTAGTTGACAACGATGTGAGCCGTAAAGTAAAAAGGAGGATAGAGGCTGCCAACAGGGCCTTCCACGGATTACGTAGCCAGCTGAGGTCTTGTTGCCTACAACAGCAATGATGATTACAAAAATAATGAATTTCTTTCTCAGTAGATACAAATTAGCGATGTTTTAAATATATGTTATTACCATTTTCAATAGTATGTACAAAGAGAAGTACGCCGATGTCAAATAGATTTTGTTTGAAGAAAATGTTAAGTTTGTATTGTTTCATATGTAAATCACGCGTGTAGTTGTTTTTCAGAGACGTTTCAGATATTTCTGTCCGACCATTTCGTGTTTCGCTAAAAGCTTACGACTTTCTCGTTTAGTAGATATTAATATTTATGTTGTCGTACAGAAGGCTTGTTGTAGAGGCTTTTGTTGCGGAACTTATAAACCGGTATAAAAAGAAAAGGCTGCATCAGCTTTACTTTTGCAATTGAATGATTCGGTCGACATAAAAACTAAAACTAAAAGTATTTGCACTCTCTCTAAACGATTACATGATGCACAGTTGTTTTTTCTGCTAAAACCTCCATATTGTTCATTCAATCAATCAGCCACTTATTTTTAATAAACGCCTGTAAATCAGAAAGGCAAATTAATTTCTATACGCAAACTTGGCTGGGCTTTGTTTTTGTTTTCTAATGTAGCTGCTAGTATACAGCATCACCGTTCTGATGAAAGAAGAGGTTCGACTAGTCACGATTGTAAATTTTATTTGCTCATTCGCTCAAAATAGAATCAAATCGCTTTTGTCGAAAACGGTGGTTCAGCAAATTGAGAACTAAAACACCTACACACTAGCTGTCGAATTAATCCATTCACTGTTGTCGATCTATAGATTATGTAAACTAGTTTCCTAATGTTAATCCATCATCGGGTGAATAGCGTTCTGCAGAACTGTTTCGCGGGAAAAAACTCAAAATAATTAGCGTGAGACTAAATTATTAGAACTTTTTTCCTATCAAATGAACAATATTCTCTTCGTGAAAAGAAAAATGGGACGGCTACCTTGGCGTAGTAGTACAAAGATAATCTTTTAGGTACAGGCTAATGATTCTAGTATTGCGCGAGACTTACCGAAATGCTCTTTTACCACATTGAGTGTGACACTCAGCAGGGAAAATGATTTGAAAATATGTTTTTTTTTCGTATCTTTGACTTTCCTGTGCAGAAAATCGTTTCAAATTATAACAATATTGGTTCAAATTTTTATAAGGCTTGAACAGCTTGAATTTTTGCTGGCGTGTAAAGCATGTATAAAGCATCGAGATAATAGTTTAATGCAAATTTCGCATGCTCTGTAATTCTTTCTTCTGGTTCACATCAATTTTAAAACCTCTGTTTTACTTAAGAATGCAATATTTTTGTTGTTTCCTTGATTAGCTATAGCTAGAATTCTAGTAATTTGCATGCTTTCTCATATATCCTAATAGCAGTAACTGTAATCAATAATTTAATAACCTTCGTTCAATCTTTTCATTTCTATGCGGTTATTTTCATAGTAAACAGATATTCCCCTGTCATTAAAGTCCGTTGAATTGGCGTTTATAATGGGTATTTTTTTTACAAAATGGACTGAATGTTTTAAAGATTATTTCCTCTCGGCTTTTTTCGGCACATTTTTTGCATTCGTTGTTCGCTTCCACTCTCGCTTGGCACATTCATTCGCTCTCATCTTGCTTTAACTTAGTCTCCATTTGTGATTCGAAGAAACATAAAAAGAGAAAATAACCTTTCTATGTTATTTGTGTTTGTTGTCCTTGTTAAATTTAACTAACAGAGCGGCAAAATAGTGTACTAATTCATGAAAATACGTTTAGTTGCGTTTGCAAGATTGCAGTAGACATATTTTGCACTTGACTGTTTTGTATAATTGTAATTATATCTACACGGAAAGAAACATCTTAAGCTGGCACCATACAGAACAGTAACCTGTAGGGTCAACCTCGCAGCACATTGATGGACAGCGTTCTAAAAGTAATTTTCTGTTGAAACAGAAGGTAAAAACCTTTAACAACTTATTGTAAGCGTCATAAGTCGGATATAAAACTCATTAACAACCAGTAAATTTTGATTCACTGATACCGAAACACGAAACCAACCAGAATATAACAACTTGTAGTGAATTGATTGTAGCATACACAGTATGCTACCAATAATCACTTGCTACACATTGTGAGAACTTTCGATAGAAATGCAGCATAACGTGGTCCACAACATGGTGATTAGTTTTCAGCTTGAGAGACGATACACGGAGAAGGTACCCGAACATACGATTGCGCAATGCGGCAAGAGAGAAATAATCAACAAACAGTTTACCATCTGTAAATTGATTTCCCATTTTCCGGTTCGTCGAACGTTCGTCGTCTGCATAATGTCGTTCAGATCGTTTAGCGTCATCATATCGTCTGTGGGGCATTTTTTCATTTTAGCTGTTATTCTCCTTACCGGTCCGAAATCAAGTTTTAAACTTTCTTCGCCTATCGTTTGTTTGTGTTTATGCTGCATTTTAGCTTCCAATATGAGTACTACTGTCTAAGAATAGTAATTATAAGAATATAATGTGATAATATGTTTGCTGTTTTAGTTTACATGCTACTCCAGTTGCACGACTATATTCAGTATTGTTTTTGCTGTAGTAAACTTTGATTTTTTATTTCTACTTTCAAACAATTGAAACTACCAGCAAGGTTTCATCAATACGGAAAGAAAAGAAGGTGTTTCTATTTGAATATTTAACTGGTTTGCTGTCCTTTTAGTTGTTCACCATGTTGTTCGGTTGTTGTTACTCTGTTTCATATCTTGTGGGTATGATTGAATGTTAGCGAATTTGTTTTGGTTAGTTGTAGTTGAAGTCGTTAGCAAATAGATATTTTACCAGCGCTGCCCAGCTCCTGCTGCTGCGGTTGTTTCTGTTCTCATCACTATCGAGTTAGTAAAAAATGGCTGCGCAAACACGCGCGACCAGAGCGGATGCACGCTTAGCGGCATTCCCAAACCTTTACTGTCGTGTCCACGCTACCCGATATTACGTACGGATGAGACTTATGCATATCTGAAAACGGAAAAGAAATGTTTTAGTCACACGTTAAAGTAGAGAAAAATGTAGATTCCTACCAAGAGATGTACAAAAATGTGAGTGAGCATAAAGTGTCTTCATACAGCGCTTGTTGCGCAAATCCCAGACGCGTAACGTCTTGTCGTCACTTGCAGAAATTATGTACTTGCCACCGGGGTGAAACACGATACCACGGACCCAGTTATCGTGGCCGATTAGCGTGAACAGACACAGTCCGGAGCTAACGTCCCAAATCTGAAAGCCAGAAAAGGAATACACGTTATTTCCACTTTTCACAAGAAAGATTTTCATTAGCACTTACCCTTATTGTCTTGTCTCTCGATCCGGATGCTAGGAACGGACCCTGGTGAGCTCCTTTCTTGTTGTCTGCTCCGGCCGCTTCGTTGATGGCTGCTGCTGCTGATTCGGGTGCCCAAGCGATACACTCTACTGTATTTTCGTGTTCCCGTAGCTCAGCCTGTTGCGGAATATATAGAACGCGTTTAATGTAATTATGAAATAAGGTAATTATTACTTTTCAAGACTAACGGTGGAAATAAACTTTCCGAGTCAGCATTTCTCTTACCTTGCACTCCTTTGAATTTGTCTGCCAGACTCGAACCGAGTGATCGTTTGAGCAGGACGCCATCAGCGAGCCGTCCACGTTGACTCGAACCATCCGGACCCATTCCCGATGGCCGGTGAAGGTTTTAACGCAGTACCCGGTAGCCACCTCCCACATTTTGATGGTTTTATCCCGGGACGCGGAAAGCAAATAATCACCGGCCGGTACGAATGAGACGGAGGATACATTATGATCATGTCCGTGCATGGTTTTGACGCACTCATACGTTTGCTGGAAATCCCATAATTTAATCGATAAATCGGAACTGCAGGAGGCTGTTGTATAATAAAATTAAACGTTTAGTGAACAAACAAAATGACAACGAATGTTAATCCTACCTAAAACTTTTCCTTGTGAATCGAATGCCAGATCTTGTACGGAATCTGTGTGACCCTTGAGGGTGCGCTCATACTCGCCGGTTTCAAAATCCCAAATTTTAATGGTAGCATCCTCCGAGGCCGACACCATCATGCTGAAAACAGGATGGAACACCACCCGAGTGACTGTCGCTCGGTGTCCGGCTAGGGCAAACTTTTCCGGCGGCCGCGGTATCCAATCGGTGGGTGTGCGTTTAGCCTTGGTGGGCGCACCCTCGATCACTTCTTTTTCGGCCTCTGAAAGTTTCGCTTCCAATTCCATGACCTTTTTCTGCAATCGTATTACCGAGGTCCATTTTTTCTCCAGTAGTCCGCCGTACTTTCGTTCGATTTCGTTTGGCATGTCTGCCTCTTTTCTGAATGCCTCTAAGGCGTCTGTGTATCCATTACTTCCTAGGTAATCGGCAATCGCTTGGTTACTGTGAAGTGCAAGATAAGAGAAGAAAAAAATTGTCACTTAACTGGTGGGAAACGTTATGATGAGCTTTTAGCGAGAGTGGTCGAATGATTCGGTGTACTTCTAGGAAGTATATCGTTTGCGCCGTAAACATTAACATGTTTTATAACTTCGCTTAACAGCTCTGACTCACAAAAATGCTATAAAAAGCATTGTGTTGCAGGAAGAACGAAGGGATGGACCTTGGACTTTACGTCTCTTTAGCCATGAACCAGTGCAAATATTGTCAAAAATTCAAGAGATATTACTGAGTAAAAAGGGAGTAGGAAAATATTAATTTTGGATTGAGTTTTATAAATTAACGACCTGGGCACCAAATGAGAATTGAGTAGACATTGAGGAAGGCTATCATAATTCTCCAATTTGCATTTCACGTTAACACCGACTTCGAGAATTATTTTGGCAATCAAAATCCATATGTCCAGATCATCTGGCCCTTCTAATTAGCAATGATTAGCACAACGCTTTTGTAAGCCGTTCATGATGCGTAAAACCGTTGAAATTTCACCATCGCTATTTTATCAGTTCGAATCAAAGCGTACACGAGTTTAGGTTTACTGTTTAGATGTGAAACGGAGCGACATGCTCCGGTTACCGTTTGTTTTGCGGGCTGGTGAAGTTCAAAGCCTTTCCATGAAACTTACCAAAACCATTTCAATTCACAAGTGCGCACATTGAGGTGTGATATGGCTTAGCATTGACATTGAGAGTGATGATGAGTAGTTTGCGGTATCCAGTAAGATTTGGGATTACAATCGTTTTCAGGTACCTCACACAGTCGAAATTAGATTGAAATCATTTATTTGTCCAAGAACTTACGGAGCTAGCCCTCAATTCTAGAGAGGTCATAGCCCCCGGTATTTTTTTTCAACCATTTAATTGCATTGGCATATTAAGTTGTATTCCTTTTGTTAAGGACCGGCGTAAACAATGCATTTACCAGAAACGGAACAAAACCTTTCATATCTATAACGACGCGACAGGACAAATTCGGATGATACTATACGAAAAAGCACTACAGATTGTTAGAGGCTAACGGGGTTTGGTCGGGTCAAATTATCCGACAAGTGCCAGTCAAGCAAAATTGGAAAACGTTTTTTAAAAACTCGTGGCGACTCGTCTGCATGTTCAAACTGTTCATAGGACAGGTAATTAAATTTAGCCGGATAAAAATATTTTCGTCACTTGTTCATGATTTCGCTCGCACACGCAATAACAATTTTATTTAGACAGTAAACTTTCTTATTCGAATGCTTGTTATCTCATTCCAACACGGTATGGAATTTCTCATTAGCTGGTTCAGGGATTTTATGAACAACTTACTACTACATATTCCTATGGTCTGCAATTCAGTTCCATTTTATTTAGCTACGAAGCTGATGAGTAAATTATTTAAAACGATTTTATTGAACAAGCATCGGTTCTTGGTGCTAATTCAGAATCAAGGAAGGAGGTAAAAATAGAATATGAAACAATTTCTACTCAATATGAAAATAGAGCGGTTGTTTTCTTATTTGGTGGTTCAGCGATGCCATTGAACCATTTACTACCACATACCTATTGCTCGTGGTGTTCTGCAAAGTTATAAGCAAGGATAGCAAAATTGTAGATAATGACAAGTTCTACAAATGTCTCATACATAACTTGCCTAAGGCTGGGCTTGGCTGGGATGGTACTGTCAAATGGTCAAAGTTATCAAGCCATGCTTGATTGAAACAAACTTTTTCGGTGTTGTTTGAAGGTGTGTTGGTAGACGTTTAAGAAGACTTATAGGGGGATACAGAGTAAAGAAGCACGATGTAAACACATTGTTATTAGGAGCAAAAACAGTGTTCTTATATCATTACCGGGAGTCTAAAGTGACGTTTAATCCAACAGGCTTTTTGTCTTCTAATTAACCCTCCGCACGCCCCCGTTACTATGAAAAGAGCAAAGCCGTTACCAGGGTTATCAGGGACAGAGCCAAGTCATTTCGGAACGCCCCAGAATCATGGAAATAATTCGCTCTTTTGAAGAAGTTAAAAATAGATTGCTAAATAAAGATTATTTTCCAAACCGAATTTCCAAACCCTATGAACCCCAGACCCTGCTTCCGATGTAACGAAAAAATGCACAGACAAACAGACATAACTTTTGGAAGAAAAATCAACAAAAATTATCGACGCATACGTTTCACCAGAACACTAGCACCATCTATGATCTACATTCCCAAATATCAAATTACAACAACAGTATTCTACGAACAAGCAAGTATTTTATATGGGACATTCCCCACCTTTCGTTCAAAAGCGCCACTTTGACGAATACGGAGACATTGGGCCGTATGAATACAACAGTTTGCTTTGCTTTTCCCTTGTATATCTTGCATTTGCTCCAACTCTTTTATTCATATGACCTATTCACAACCAACAAACAATGTTAGATGACTTTTACAGCGTGTAAAGAATGAAAACAGTGAATGTAATTGTTTATTGTTTATTTGTTTTTCCTTTTTTCCTTTTTTTCGGGTTATCCAACTGGTCGCTTAATAGCGTATAAAACTCTGCGCTGGGCCCTTTTGTGATGTCAACAAAGTGTCAGGGAGTCCTCAAACATCAGTTCTACCTGACGAGACAGGCACTGTCGCCCACTAAAACACAGGTAGAGCCCCAAGCATATCCGTCACGTCTATACCCGCAGGCGGAGGCGTTTCGGCCCTGCGCGGACTCCACGAACTGACTCTAAGATCTCTCTGCCAAAGGCCGGAATGTCATATTTTAAATATAATGATGATGATAATGATGATGATGAGAAGAAAAATAATAGATCGAATTTGTAAATGTGCTTTGGACTTTTTGTACCACTCGAGTTGCAATATGTGGTATAGTGAAGAAGTGGAGGATTCGTCAGCCCCGCCTAGCACCGGTCTTCAACCGCGCGCCCGCTTTCAGTTTTCCAACACAAACAACCATAAATGAACCAATAGGTAAGACAAATTTCGGAGCATTAGTGGTTATCAACTTATCAGGGCAAATTTAATCTTTCATCCCCTTAGCATTCACAGTGCATTCCCACGATACAACGTAAATTGGGCGCAGCACAAGCTGGACGTTCGCGGTAGTCGACAGAAGCTTCAAAATATAGAGACTCGCCCGCCTTCCAACCCCCGAGACCAAAGTGCTGTAAAGCTCTGGGCTTAAACGTCTCTTTAAGACTCGACCCCTTCCCATCGACAGAGCCCGCGGGCGTCCATCAGAGCTCAGGACAGCCACGGGACCAGTGCAAAAATCCTACTCTATCTAGCAGCACCGCCCAGCCGAAACTCGAACACGCGACATGAATTGACCTAATTTTCCCATCTGCTACCTAAGAAGTGCTATTACCCGTAATCATTACAGAGTGGTCCTTCGGCATCCAATCGGATCTGGTATCCCGCTTAGATCCCCTTACTAACCCTAAGCCCCCGACCAACTCAATCAATCCGACATTTTTCGGAGATATTTGTGACAGTTGTGATAAATAGGGATGAATCCTACAAAACTTCATCTATTGTCAGAGATCCCCATACTGGCCTTATTCTTAAACGGAATAAAAGCACTTTCTGAACAACGCAACAATCACATTTGGTAAATTTTTACCCCGAGTCCCACTTGAAATCACAAAAGTATTTTGATATATACCCACATTCAGAAGTAAACGTGACCGCTGTTCATTTACTGATTAGTTAAAAAGCTCTACACCACGACAAGGTTCAGTTTTATCGTAGGGGTAATTGTTTATTGTTTATTTGTATAAAAATATCAACAGGCATTTTGCCCCTACTGATACACTTAACCTAGAATCTACGTGCTAGGTCCAGGAATCGAGTTTTCAGTACCTGGCGGCTAACCTTTAAATCGAAGTTAGGTGTAGTGATTGAAATGGTTGTGCTAAAAGTGCTGTAGTTGGTTCGCACATGCGGTACACGCGGTAATTTGGAAAAAATGGTAACCCTAAGAGCCAAATTTTTGGTGCATGTTAGTAACGCATCGAATATACGGAGTTTGACAAGCACACCATAGCCCTGGAAAAGCTAATGATTACCTTCTTTTTCGTTACGTGTGTTATTTGCCATAAGAGTAAAGAGTGGCACAAATGGTTTCGAAGTGGTGAAAATAGAGGTCACTGGTACAAAAGGCATCCGAGAAGTGACGGGTTGAAATATACGTATTTTAGTTTTTCATTTTTACAGTAGTTAGAGGCTTTAATAAAGAAAGTTTTATATGGGTATCATTTCTAAGAGTCAAAACCGAACATTCAGTAGCAAAAAAATTTTTGACGGAAAACATCTATTATTTCACATTTGTCACAGTTTAGCAACTTGTGGTTATCTGTGCACCATTTCACAAAAAGCGATAGCTCCTCTTGCAGGAACGCGGTTTCGGACGGACTATCAACTTTAGCATACAGCTTCAGATCGTAGGCAAAAGAGAATCGCGGGCATTTAAGCAGGAAGTTGATATCGCTAAAATAGACGAGAAAGACCAAAGGTCCAAGATAGCTTCCTTGTGGAATTCCAGAGTTAGCAGTGAAAGATCTGGAGGTAAAACCGTCGATGCTTACTTCTAGGTGGCGGTCGGAAAGGTATGAATTAAACAATCGAGGGCAACAGGCCTCCGATTCCGAGCTTGTCCAGTTTGGCGATGGCGCTTTGGTGGTTCAATTTGTCGAAAGCAGCGGATAGGTCCGTGTAAATAACGTCCGTCTGCGACCGGTCGCCAAAGCTTTTTATCACGTCGGACGAAAGAGTTAGAAGATTGGTTGCCGTAGACCGCTTGGGCATAAAGCCGTGTTGATCATCTACACTCTTTAATGATTCTACCTGTAAATAGGTCGGATTTAACTAATACTTGTAGTGTACTTGAAGTGAACAAACCCAAATTTTAGGTAAAGAATTCAACCAATACTACTTGCTAACGATAATTGAATTATTCTCTGTGGCTAATAACGCACTTTTAAATTTATTTATTTATTGTTGTTCACAGCCTTCAATTTTGTACAGACTAGTATTACTATCAACTAAAACTAACAATTGCCTTTCTAAACCTACTTTTACTGATATTGAAGTCAAATACATGAGATACTTCATTAAAAAGCCTACAACAAGCGTGCAACGGGTTATTCTGACCATACAATGTTCGGTGCGTTGGAGTCCAAAGCAATGTATAATTTCGCAAATTCCGACGAGGTGCATGAATGTTTAGCTGCTCCAGGAGGTAACTGCAATCCACAGTCCCTTTTAGTAGGTCGAAAATGAAGTCTGCGCGATACCACTCTTCTTTCAGCTAGCGTACTAAGTCTTATTAACTGACAGCGATTTTCATAAGACGGGAGCCGTATCGGGTTCTGCCATGGCAAACGGCGCAATGCAAACCGGATGAATGCACGTTGAACGCTTTCAATTTTAGAAAAACTACTCAAAATCTGAATTTGTACACATTAAGGGCACTTCGAGTAGTTTTGGCTATGAAATGGGGAAGGCGATCAGAGGCAAAGTCTCTATAAAAAAATGGGGAAGGCAAATGAGGAGCGTTCAATATAGCTCTAACCATCCCAAGCCCCTAGCTAGCGCCTCCACGTGGTCATACCTGGTAATGCTCTATTGAGTAGGCAAGCTAGGAGGTGCGATGCTGAGTGGTTCCCGGCTGCATGATCTCAAAACCACAGTTTTGGGCAGATGGCGCAGCCACACGGCCTTGCTAATAGGTAAGCCTAATATAAGTTTTAATTATTGTTTTTCGTTTTATAGCATAATGCCGAATCTTATATATAAAAATGGATTTCTGTCGGGATGTTCCTTATAGAATCAAAAACAGCTGAACCAATCGGCGTGAAAATTTGCATGTAGAGGTTTTTGGGGCCAGGAAAGGTTTTAGTGATGGTTAGAGACCATTCCCCCACTAAGAGGGGGCTCCCATACAAATGAAACACAAATTTCTGCATAACTCGAGAACTAATCAAGCAAATAGAACAAAATTTGGCATGTGGGTGTTTTTGGTGACAAGAATTTATTCTACGGTAAATTGAGACCCCTCCCCTCTTTAGAAGGGGAATTATGACTCCTCTCCTCTTTAAGAGGGGGGGCTTCCATACAAATGAAATGCAAATTTCCTCATAACTCGAGAACTAATCAAGCAAATAGAACCAAATTTGGCATGTGGGTGGTTTTGGAGACAATTTTTTTTTCTATGATGAATTGGGACCCCTCCCCACTTTAGGAGGGGGGGCTCCTATACAGATGAAATACAAATTTCCTTATAACTCGAGAATTAATCAAGCAAATGGAACAAAATTTGGAATGTGAATGTTTTTAAGGGCAAGAATATTTTCTATGGTGAATTAGGACCCCTCCCCACTTTAAGAGGGGGGGCTCCAATACAAACGAAATACAAATTTCTTCATAACTCGAGAACTAATCAAGCAAAGGGAACAAAATTTGGCATGTGAAAGTTTTCGAGGGCAAGAATATTTTCTATGGTGAATTACGACCCCTGCCCACTTTAAGAGGGGGGGCTACTATACAAACGAAAAACAAATTTCCTCATAACTGGAGAACTAATCAAGCAAATGGAACCAAATTTGGCATGTGGAGGTTTTTGGGGGCAAAAATATTTTCAATGGTGATTTAGGACCCCTCCCTACTTTAAGAGGGGGGGGCTTCTACACAAATGAAATACAAATTTCCTCATAATTCGAGAACAAATCAAGCAAATGGAACCATATTTGGCATGTGGGTGTTTTTGGAGGCAACAATTTTTTCTACGATGAATTAGGACCCCTTACCTTTTTAGGAGGGACCCCTCCCCTGTTTAGGAGGGGGGGGGCTCCCATACAAATGAAATTCAAATTTCCGTATAACTTGAGAACTAATCAAGCAAATGAAACCAAATTCGGCGAATTTATTTTATGATAGTTAGAGAACTCTCACCCCTGTGGTAGGGGGATATGGACTCATACGAATAAAACAGAATTTTTTGCGAGACTCAAAAACTAATCGAACCCGAGAAATTCGAGACTCTTCCATAAAACATTAGTCAATAACAACACCACAAAAACTATCTAGAGCAACACTAGATCATTCAGGACGAGACGGCCGCGAGGGTCGCCACCCGCCGTCGGAAGCGCCACCCAGTGGGGGAAGGCAACTCCCCGCAGAAATCACTACTGTCTAGGTTTATTTGTTTTCCTAGGTCTACCTGGGTTTCCTGGAACGAGCGACAGCGAGTAAGGAGAGGATCACGAAATGGTACTTTCTACAAAAAAGTTTTCCGTGAAATGGTACATTCCGCTTAAGGTTTTTCGCAAAATGATATTCGGCGAAATGTTGTACAATCATGGCGAATATTACTATCCGCTTTCTGGTTATGCAATGAGGGGACAGGGCAGTTGTTTTCTACTTTAGTGTGACGGAAAATTGCAAATTTGTATATTAAACTACCCATTCCTGGTCACTAATAAGCATTAACATAAGCAGCAAATCAGCGTATCTGGCATTTTATAATGCACGTAGTTGTATATTAGCTTTTTGACTGCATAGGTGTTGTAAATTGGCATCCAAAATTGTATTCAAATTCTTCGTGGTGATAATTAGCTGTAAATTAGCATTGTCAGCACTATAAGAAGGTTATCAGTAAAATAGCTGTATATTTTACCAAAATAGCATTTAAGTAGCATTTAAGGCGACTTAAATGCTTATTGGCCTACATTTGAATAGCATTGGTGATGCTTATTGGTTACCTGGGTAACTGCCAAAATGAATCATCTAAGGTTGAACTCCTCAGAAACTTGCAAAATTCGAGATTGTGACAAAGATAATCCGAGATTTATGATTTATGTACAACACAGATTAATTTGTGGCAACACGAAGTTTGTCGGGTCAGCTAGTAAAATATAATTTACACGATTCCAATTGCTTATTATTGCAATTTCTGGGTTACTATCGATAGAATTAGTAAGTGACACTGCATCAATCCATCTGTGACGCGTACCGCGTCGAAGGCAGTATATAATTTTTTTTCTATCGTGTTTAACAGTTTGACTGCTAATTAGTTGACATTATTTAAAAATTAAGGTGATTAAGGATATTTATAAGAAATGAAGATTGACTAGCGAATTAATTTGTACAGCAGAGTTAATTTGTATGATTATGTCTTATAATTGTGTAATATAAACTATAAATATCCGACAATTTAAGATCATTATAGCATCTAGTAAATTCAACACCGAAATCACGGTTATGAAACAGTGCTAAAGTGAACTGATTGAACCATTTTAAACACCATAATAATTATAAATAAAACACATTTAGCCTGAGGTTGGTCTTGTGCCTATATTACCAGTGTTAGGTATCGGACCTGAGGTCGATTGATTCAATCCGTGCTCCGATTATTCTGCCAATCTAATGGCTTCTTCGATCAGCGCGCAGCCGAGCGACTAAAACATTTTATGAGTCGCGACAAGGTCCGCCTTCTTGTCGGCAGGTGGTAGGTATGTTATACTTCCAGCAGCACAAAATAATACAATTTAAATTAGTAGGCTATATCTTGTGCTCGTGTTAAGCTCTCGTTCGCTACGGACAATGAATTCAGGAAATTAGACCGAACTGAACCTCCTTGTAGAGAAACATCGTTTTGGTTTGTCGAAAATTATAATCAGTCACAGCTCAAAGATCCGCATGCAAAGAATCAATTTAGTTTGTAAAGCTAATGAATCGAATCGAAACAAAATAGCGACTCATCTATACTGTGCCCGATGATGGTGAGCTCTTTAAGGACACTTTCTGGCGTAACCCTATCGGTTGTTCTAGGTCGAGCCAGAAGGAAGGTCCACTCAAGGTTTGACAGTGCAGCACAGCCGGAAATCCTCCGCAGTTTTGTTTATGTCGGTAAGCCCGTCGATCCCTTCTTTTCGGTTGGCCCTCAGAATAGGCAGTTATTTCGCTCGCAGGAATTCACTGCAGCGCCGATACGGTCGGCAAAACACAATCGATGATTATTAACCGGTCACATTCGTTTGCAACGAGGAAACCGAAAGGTTGCATAAAAAGAAAGACAAGTGTCGGGGGCAAAACGAAAGCATAAAATGCAGAAACATACTGCCCTACCTCCGATTGCCGGTCTGCCTACTGCGTGTGCACACTGTTTTGATCTGCTACTTGGCTATTAATAATAAGTTGATGTTAACGACCTCAAATTACAGCATCGATGATCGCCTTCGATTAAGGCAGTCAGCCGGTACGAGAACCCATTCAGAAAGATTTGGTTGCCCGACAATGTCTGCTGGTTCCGTCGTAGTTCCGAAATCAAGTACCTACACGTGCGTTTATAACCTGCGGGTGAGTGTGTGTTTATAGACACCTAGTAATAATATGCGGAGATAGTTAGGTGTGAACTGCATGGACACCGGAATGGAAGGTGCAATATAAAGGGTTATTATTATTAATATCTCATGATTTGCGGTTTAAGTTTATCGTACATTGGTGCAGGGATCAAGTTCTAAAGTTAACAGTTCATTTATACACATTTCGACTGTAGACGTTTCACGTTCTAAGATTACATCTTTTTTAAAATTTAATTTTATATCAAAATAACCGTTTTACTGCGAGGTTTTGTTTGTCTTGATACTTGAGTTTCTCCTAGAAAAAGCTACACTTTTATAGTAACAATAGATTTTAACCTTCGTAATTGTTATTAGCTACATTAATTAAATATCGTGAACACAGAACATCTTTATGTTCTAACAACAATAGCTGCCGTATTACAACCCTGGTCGCAAATCCAAAGCTACACGATAATCTAAACTAAAATTAAGCTCATTGATCAATGAGCTGTGAACCTGCCGTTTAAAATCCAATCTGTTACAGTTGATACCTTACGATTAAGGACCACTGCATACATGCCGGGCGGAAGGCGCGTGCTTGCGCGGTAAGTTTTCTCAGTCACTAGTTCAGTAGGGCTGGTCTGGTCTGGTGCAATCAGATCAATGTTTTGATCAAATCGTGAAGCGTACATTTTCTATCTTGTGGTAACACTTGAAGTTAAAAGTGCACTTGCGAACCATTTACTTAGCTGCAAATAGCTACTTACAGTTAACGGATCGTTGAACCACGATTCGATGCTGACCTTGGACAATTATGGACTCTACGGAACCGGTCGCCGCCGTACAGAACGGCACTACAACCAGTGAGCACGAGAGTGGGAATTTATTAGGACCCTCTTGCGTGCTCTAACCCGACCCACCTTCACAGAATATTGATGGGCATATGCTCTATGTGCCGTGCCAAACTAAACGAACCGGTAAACGGTAACTGCACTTGAAAACATATGCGCTCTTCGCAAGCTGCGGCTGCTGGAAGTTGCACAATTTTTTGACCGACAAATCCTACGTCGAAATTGTAAACGTTGATCTACGTTCGGCGCGTGCTAACCGATGCAGCAAAGAATATAGAAACAGTCTGGCCCAAAAGAGTAAAATGACGACGCTATATTCTTACTATTTTATAATGGTGAGTTTTCCTTGTTTATTATATCGTGATTTAGACGTACGCGATACCCGAAGAAAACGAGTTTTTCTTGGGGCCGATTCTGGCCAACTAAACCCACCTGGTAGAAGTTCATGTAGCAATGGCTAGACGGCCCACCACGGTACAATCGGTGTTGAAGAACATTGGAATTGAAGCCGTTCTCGCCGTAAAGACGCTGGAATTAGCAGCTAATTTAAAGGTTATCTTCAGAGGTGGATTGAAAATTGGTTTTTATCGGTTGCATTTTGCTGTAAATATTCTATTGGGATCTTTCTGTTAGAAAGATAGTGAGATAATTGGATGGTTAGATGAATTTTCTTGTTGCCTGATTAAGGCGATAACCTTAAATGTTTGTCGCTTTTTGTACGTGAGCGCTGCATCGGAATGAAGAATGTATCATCATCAGTCGGATGGTTGAATCTTAAGTAGTTTGAGCAACCGCTTTGTAATCTTAAATCTTACTCGCCGACACGAATGTAATACACGTGGATGTATGCTGAGAAAAGAGTTTTAACTTCTGAAAGAAGCGCATCAAGTAAAGGGTTGACATTATATTTCTATTTAAAACGTGATTTTTGCGTTAGTTAAACCGCGCAGTACGACTTGCATTATGATGAGAGACGTTCTTTTTTGGAAAATAATATATTTGAACATTTATAGTGTCCATTACTGAATATTTTACCACCCCTGAATTCTGAAGTGTAAATTAAAAGTCAGATGACTAGCATTATTCCTTTATACGAAACTAGCTGACCCGACAAACTTCGTATTGCTACAAATTAAACTGTGTTGTACATAAATCTGGCTGGTAAACGGCTGAATAATGCGTACCGTCGGTGCCTTGTGCACGTGTAGTCATAAAATAGACCCTACAGTGGTTCATAGCCTCTTATTCAGCAACTCCTATTCCTACCGCCTCGTGGTACCAGCCGGGATACTAGCAACTTTGGTGGAGATCGGGTAACCAACCCCGGTGGAAGCCAAGGTCGTATGCTGACAGGAAAGGAGGGCTCTATCGAGCTTCGTTGGCCCTCCGGCGAAACAGGGGGTTGGTGTAGCAGGCTTTGCGAGCCGTCACCACCAAAAACACTAAAGCACGAAACGAAGAACAAATATATTCTTACTGGAACAATCGGAATAGACCCACGCGACGAAAAAGGACTATGGATTGGAAACTCGGGACGTGGAACTGCCGATCTCTCAACTTCCAAGGGAGCACTCGAGTGCTCTCCGACGTATTGAAGAGCCGCAAGTTCGACGTCGTAGCGCTGCAGGAGGTGTGCTGGAAGAGCTCAACGGTACGTACGTTCAGAGATGGACATACCATCTACCAGAGCTGCGGCAACACACACGAGCTGGGTACAGCTTTCATAGTGATGGGCGAGATGCGGAAACGGGTGATTGGGTGGTGGCCAATCAATCCTCGAATGTGTAGGTTGAGAATCAAGGGCCGATTCTTCAACATAAGCATTATCAACGTGCACAGCCCTCACCTCAGAAGTACCGATGACGACAAGGATGAATTCTACGCGCAGTTGGAGAGTGAATACGACCGCTGCCCAAAACATGATATCAAGATCGTCATCGGGGATTTCAATGCTCAGGTCGGCCAGGAGGAGGAATACAAACCGGTGATTGGAAGGTTCAGTGCACACCAGCGAACCAATAAAATGGGCCTAAGACTTATCGACTTTGCCGCCTCCAAGAATATGGCCGTACGTAGTACCTTTTTCCAGCACAGAATCCACCATAAGTACACCTGGAGATCACCAAATCAGACAGAATCACAGATCGACCACGTTTTGATCGACAGTCGGCACTTCTCAGACATTATCGACGTCAGATCCTATCGAAGCGCTAACGTTGACTCGGACCACTACCTAGTTATGGTTAAGATGCGCCCAAGACTCTCCGTTGTGAACAACATTCGGTACCGACGCCAGCCTCGGTTAGATCTCGCGCGGCTGAAGCAGCCAGACGTCGCCGCAAACTACGCGCATTCACTCGAAGCTGCGCTGCCGGAAGAGGACGAGCTGGACGAAGCCCCTCTCGAGGACTGTTGGAACACTATCAAAACAGCCATCAGCAGTGTAGCGGAGAGCTCCATCGGGCATGTGGCCCGGAATCAGCGGAACGATTGGTTTGACGATGAATGTAGGAGGGTGATGGATGAGGAGAACGCTGCGCGGGCGGCCAAGATGCGCAGTGCCACACGTCAGAACGTGGAAAGACACAAACAGAAGAAGATGCAGCGAAACCAAATCTTTCGGGAGAAAAAGCGCACCCTGGAAGAGCAGGAATATGCAGAGTTGGAGCGGCTGCATCGTTCTCAGGAAACGCGGAAGTTCTACCAGAAACTGAACGGATCCCGCAAAGGCTTTGTGCCGCGAGCCGAAATGTGTCGGGATAAGACTGGCAGTATTCTGACGGACGATCGTGAGGTGACCGATAGGTGGAAGCAGCACTTCGACGAACACCTGAATGGCGCCCAGGCGGAAAACCATGGCGGCGGGGAAAGCGTTTTCGACGGGGCAGCAAACGGGGAAGAGGTGCCAGCCCCAACGATAGGCGAAGTTAAGGAGGCCATCATGCAGCTAAAGAACAACAAGTCAGCTGGAAAAGATGGCATCGGAGCGGAGCTTATTAAAATGGGACCAGAAAAGCTGGCCGTTTGTCTGCACCGACTAATTGTTAGAATTTGGGATACGGAACAGCTACCGGAGGAGTGGAAAGATGGGGTTATTTGCCCGATCTACAAAAAGGGCGACAAGTTGGACTGTGAGAACTATCGAGCGATCACCGTTCTCAATGCCGCTTATAAAGTGCTATCCCAAATCATTTTCCGCCGTCTATCACCAATTGCGAATAGATTTGTGGGAACTTATCAAGACGGCTTCGTCGAAGGTCGGTCTACAACGGATCAAATATTTACACTGCGGCAAATCCTCCAAAAGGGCCGTGAATACAGAGTTCCCACGCATCATTTATTCGTTGACTTCAAAGCCGCATATGATACCATCGACCGGAAAGAGCTATGGAAAATCATGGACGAGAACAGCTTCCCCAGGAAGCTCATCAAACTGATTAAATCTACGATGGATGGTACGCAGTGCTGTGTTCGGATTTCGGGTGGATTGTCAAGTTCATTCGAATCACACAGAGGGCTTCGTCAAGGTGATGGTCTTTCATGCCTGCTGTTCAACATAGCGCTACAAGGTGTTATGAACCGAGCGGATATCAACACGCGGGACACGATATTCAACAAATCTAGTCAATTCGTCTGCTTTGCCGATGACATGGATATTATCGGCAGAACATCTGTGGCGGTGGCTGAACAGTACACCAGACTAAAGCGCGAAGCAGAAAAGATAGGGTTAAAGGTAATTATACGGCTAAAACAAAGTACATGCTGGCCAGCGGAACCGAGGCCGAACGACACCGCTTGGGCAGTAGTATATTGATCGACGGCGATGAGTTTGAGGTAGTCGATGAATTTGTCTACCTTGGCTCACTGGTAACGGCGGACAATGATACCAGCCGTGAGATTCGGAGGCGTATTATCAGCGGAAGTCGTGCTTATTATGGGCTCCACAAGCAATTGCGGTCGAGCAGACTAAGTCCCCGTACAAAGTGCACCCTGTACAAGACGCTTATTAGACCGGTTGTTCTCTACGGGCATGAAACATGGACAATGCTCGAGGAGGACCTGCGGGTGCTCGGAGTTTTCGAACGACGAGTGCTAAGAACGATCTTCGGCGGCGTACAGGAGAACGGAGTATGGAGGCGGAGGATGAACCATGAACTCGCACAGCTCTATGGCGAACCCAGTATCCAGAAGGTAGCTAAAGCTGGACGGATGCGATGGGCAGGGCATGTTGCAAGAATGCCGGACAACTACCCTGCAAAGATGGTGTTCGCCTCAAATCTGGTAGGAACAAGACGACCAGGAGCGCAGCGAGCAAGATGGTTAGACCAGGTGGAGCGAGATCTGGCGGAGAGTACTCGGTGTCCGAGGAATTGGAGAGCGGTAGCCCTCAACCGAGTTACATGGAGAAATTTTGTTCAACAGGCTTTGTCTTAGGACGGCAAGCCACCTAAGTAAGTAAGTGTACATAAATCTTGAATATCGGATGACCTTTGTCACAATCTTGAGTTTTGCAAGTTTCTGGGAAGTTCATGGGTGTTTTAATATACAAATTTTCCTCACAGTAAAGTAGAAAACAACTCCCCCCATTGCTTAGCCTGATAAAATAGATAAAGCGGATAGCATTTAAATATTCGCCATCATTACAAACCATTTCGCCGAATACCATTTTGCGGAACACCAATTCTCGGTTGACCATAACGCGGAATATAGAATTTCGCAGAATACAATTACGCGAAAAACCTTACGCGGGATGTACCATTTCACGGAAACCCTTTTCGTAGAGAGTACCATTTAGCAGGGGTGACTCAACTGAAGGAAAGTAATAGAGGTCAGTAGATCTAGGAAAAGAAATAAACCTAGATAGAGGTGATCTCTACGGGGGGCTGTCCCCCGCAGTGGCCGGCGCTTCCGACGGCAGGTCGCCGACAACACTCGCAGCCTGTGGCCGTCACGCGCTGAATTATCTAATGTTACTATTGATAGCTTTTGGTGGTCTTGTTTTTGATTAATGTTTTATGAAAGAGTCTAAAATTTCTCGAGTTTGATTAGTTTTTGAGTTACGCAAAAATTTCTGTTTTATTTGTGTGATAGTCCTTATCCCCCTACCACAGGGGTGAGCGGTCTCAAATCATCATTAAAAAAATCCTGCCTCCAAAACCCCCAACTTGCCAAATTTGGTTCCATTTGCTTGATTAGTTCTCTAGTTATGAGGATATTTGTATTTCATTTGTATAAGAGCCCCCCTCCTATAGTGGGGATGGTTCCTAATTTACCATAGAAAAGATTCTTGCCTCCAAAAACACCCACATGCCAAATTTGGTTCCATTTGCTTGATTAGTTCTCGAGTTATGAGGAAATTTGTATTTCATTTGTATAGGAGCCCCCCCCTCCTGAAGCGGGGAGAGGCTTCAATTCACCATAGAAAACATTCTTGTCTCCAAAAACACCCACATGTAAAATTTTGTTCCATTTGCTTGATTAACTCTCGAGTTATGCAGAAATTTGTGTTTCATTTGTATGGGAGCCCCCCCTCTTAGTGGGGGGAGGGATCTCTAACCATCATAAGAATCTTCCTGGCACCAAAAACCCCTACATGTAAATTTTCACTCCGATCGGTTAAATAGTTTTCGATTCTATAAGGAACATAGAGCAGACAGAAATCCATTTTTATAGGCATAGATTTGTATGGGGCCTCCCCTCTTAGTCGGGGGAGGGGTCTTTTGCCATCGAGAGAACCTTCCGTAGCCCCAAAAACCCCTACATGCAAATTTTCAGTTCAGTAGTTTTCGATTCTAAAAGGAACATAGGGACAGACAGACAGAAATCATTTTTTATAGGTATAGACTAACTGACCCGACAAACTTCGTATTGGCAAAAATGAAACTGTGAACCCCCACCCCCACCCACAGTGGCCGGTACTACCGACGGCAGGTCGCTGACAACACTCGCGGCTTGCGGCCGTCTTGCCCTGAATCATCTAGTGTTACTATAGGTAGTTTCTGGTGGTCTTGTTATTGCCTAATGTTTTATGGAAGTCTAAAATTTCTCGAAATCCGATTAGTTTTTAAGTTACGCAAAAATTTCTATTTCATTTGTATGAGAGTCCGGCTCCAATACCACAGAGGTGAGGGGTCTCAACCCATCATAAAATAAATTCATGCCTCTAAGATTCCCCACATGCCAAATTTGGTCCCATTTGCTTGATTAGTTCTCGAGTTATGCAGAAAGGAATGGAAAATTGAATAAAGAGATGGTTATTAAATAAGCACTTACGAGGTTCGTAGTTCGTTATCTCTTACCAATCTAAAAGATCAATTGTTAGGCAATGCTGACGAATCATGGAGCATACGGAAGTTGTTTTAATTCACTTCTTGTCCTGCTCTAAGGATATACATCACCTTTGCTTCATACTCACTTTATCATTCCCTTCGTCTATTAGAAAAAAACCCAGCTTAAAATATATTTGCTCATATTTTTTCCCAGTTCATTCAATTTTCAAATATTTTTTAGAACAGACACGAGCCTGAAAACACTATGCTGCTCACTTGTATGCAGTGTTTCTAAATGCGAAAAGCTAGTTTTCACATCAACAGAAACGAATGCTAAGACGTTTGATCGTTGTGCTCTCCAGAATCTGAGAATACAGAATCTGAGGGGATGGGGGTAGGATAAGCTGGCAGGTCACATTAAGTGCGCGTTCACAATACTGCGGACTCAAGTCTTCCGAGAGGAAAAGCGCTACCTGGAAGGAAAGTAAGCAGTACTGGAGCAGCCTATCGTTCTCGGGAATCCTGATCCTTCGAAAACGGCGGGAATAAATACACCTTCCGTCATCGATTTTAAAGCTGCATTAGATACCATTGACCGCAATGAGCTATGGAAATAGGAAATCATGGACGAGAATAGCGAGTGCTTGGAGCGATCTTCAGCGGCGTGCAGTAGAACGAAGCATGGAGGCAGAGAATGAGCCATGATCCTGCGAGCGAATTTAGAACTCTACGGCGAACTTAGTATTCTAAAGGTGACTAAAGGGTATTTTTCAAAATTATCATGTAAAATGGACCGAAGGATTTAAGAATTTCGTAAAATTTTGTATTCGGGCATAGTTTATTGACCCATTAACGAAAACAATATTTGCCTATCAAACTCCAAGGCAAATTTTACGATTTTTCGGATATTGCTTATTTCAAAATTTCATGTCCGTATACAAAATTTCATAAAATTTTGAAACTATGCAACCCAAATTCGTACGATAATTTTTAAAAATCTTCTAAATGAATATGGAGGACACGGTATGTTGCAAATTTTTCGGGAATGAGCCGACCAGGAGCAAAGCCAGCAAAATGGAGCAAGATTTAGCGGCGAGCACACGGTATCCAAGGAATTGTAAATAATAGTTAACTCTTCAAATATCCCATAAAAAACTCTGTCGATGGCTTGGCTGAAGCCGTATAGTCATATATGTACAGGGCAAGTAGTAAAACAACTGTCAGTGTTTTTTGGAAACTGAAAATGGCTCAAAGATGGCTAGATAAATGGCTACCGTTCGATGCATGTATTGTTTTGTGCCTTAAAAATGCATCTGTATGCCAATACATATAAAATGTCTCAATGCCTCAAAAAATAAAATTTTGTCTTCTTTTTCTTTTTTCTCAAGCTGTGTTTTATTTACGAAAGTCAAAAGTTATAAAAGTCTTTGCCAAACTACTACCAACAAAACAAAAAAAAGTTTGTTCCAATATGTTGTGTAGTTTCTGAGAAAAAGGTACATAAAGTTTGAAAACCGTGGTTTTCCAGGAGCGGCGGTTTATTTCGCCGAAGTTGTTCCACGCCGCACTGGAATGCTTATGTGTATGATCGTTTTTCGGCCACTACCCATGGTCGGATTATTACAAATTTGGCATCAAAATAAGCGGAAAAGACTGCAGAATCAAAATCTGAAAGAAAAAAATAATGCTTTTTCCAAAATTTTTGGTCGTTCATGTCCCCTTAAATGAATCGGAATGTCTTGATAAAGAAAACAAACCATATTTCGGGATGCTCGTATTCGGTGTGCACTTTCGGTTTTTCCTTAAATTCGTTTCATTTATGCGTGCTTATGAATACAGCACATATTTCTCATATTCCTAGGGACAAACTGGCTGTTCAAAGGTTCCAGAATGTTCCCATGGTAATGGTATGGGAATTTGAAGGTACCATTGCTGTTCATTGAACCTGGCGTTAAAATCAACACTAAATATTACATCGATATTGTTTTGAAGAACCATATGCTTCCCATCGTTAAAAACACTCCAAGAATGCACCGTACGGCTTCCAACAGGATTTTGCACCGTCTCGCCAGGCGAAAGCTACGCAGGCTTGATGTGGAGGCAATTTTCCGGATTTTATTTCTTCGAAAGAGTGGCCTGCCCCTTCGTCTGATTTGAATCCTCTCGAATTCTATGCATGGAGTTACATGCTACTCAAACTAGGGAGCACTGAAGCATCGACTGTGGTTACGTTTGAGCAACGTTTGGAGAAGATTTGGGATAAAAAACGCCTCTAGATATCGTGCGTGCCAAATTTAACGCTTTTCAAACAACGTTTGCGACTGATAATTAATGCAAAGGGAGAAAGATTTGAATTGGCCTAATTTGAGACAAACGTTATGGATATATATTACACCAAATACGCTCAAAATCAAATATATAAATAAATAAATATATATATAAAATCAAAACTTAGCATAATTTCAGTTTTTATTCACTGGAAGAGTAATTTAGAAGAGTATTTACCAATCAAAATAGGTTACATGTACATGCATCACTGATGAACCATTTTGGAAGCCAAATAAGAAATCAACAAAAATCATTACCTAAAAATTGTATCTCCCAGTATCGGACGCTTAACAGAAATCATAAAATGAACCAATTCAGGGCTTATATTTATGAAATATACATGTCAAAATGTTTAAAATCTCTTATTGCTTGCATCCTTATTGACTAAAGATGTTTGAAAAATTGCTTTGAATAAAAATCAACAGTTTTTTAATGCACTATATCGAAGCTCCACTGTTTTCTTCCAAAAATTATCCAAAATTCATCTACTGGTTTCCTTGTTTTTTCATATTTAACCGGTTCGGTATAAGTGAAGTTTTCTCTTATCTCAATCTCTTTTTTGCAAAATCTTAAATTCATTCAAGAATTTGACTGAACCAAGTAAAGCATTTTGCTTTCCGGTATTGTGTCCCGGTGACGGGAATCAGTGAGTAAAATCTAAATTTTTTGACGAATTTAATACCTTTGTGCAAAAATGAACTACACATTGATCTTGGAAAATATTTAATGAAAGATGTTTTATACATGAAAAATGAAATTTTATCAGACCGAACAATGCTGTAATGCTGATCCGAAAATTAGCCGCAACAAAACAATTCAATCGGCGGTAGATAAAAACAAACAAATCTCTGTTTTCATGAATGATTGTGATTTGTGACATATAAAATCACACATGCTAACTTTAAGTCTTTTTTGTTGATTTTATCATATTAGCTACAAAGGTGCACTATTGGAACTATGGAAGTCAGAAGTGTGCGGTGTTAGGGAACTTCCTCCTAATTTTTTTTGCGTGAGGGTCCCGAAGCAAAAAAGTGGAAGTCAGACCGCAGTACAAAGAGATGTGAATAGAGCAACAAACGGTTATTCGTCAATGGTGTTCCGCTTACCCACCGACTAGGCTAGGCAATTCGCACTTGGGGTCACGTTTATTATTCTAGCGCTAGGAATTAAACCCAAATAAACAACATGAGTGTAGAATATTCCGAAACATGATTATTTTATTGACTGCTTTTTACAATAACGATAGAATTAAGGCAAGGAAAACGTCTGCTGTAGCAGATGTTTAAAATGCTTCATCAGATATTAATTATAGTCTTTACAATTACCTACTAGTTGACAATATTCAATCTATGTTTTGTTCTGACCCTTGTTGAAATAAACGGAAGTTTGATTATATTGCAAAAATGTAGGCAAAAGTTAACATTGGTTATGAAAATATACCAAAAACTGCAGCTTTTTGAATTTTAAATTGCGCAAACTCTCATGTGGCAGCGAAGTTTGAAGACGCTAAGATGATTCAATCCATTTTGACATTCTTAAAAAGAGCAGGGTGTGACGATCAACTATACTACCGGTGATCTTCAGACAGCGAGTATTGAGTCAGCCTCCCACCTCCAGGCAAGCTCTGTGGCATTTGGATTGGATTGGATTGGATTCGTTAAAAGCTATTTATTTCCGAGGAGTATATCTCATTATGATCCGGCGTACATTAAAATTACCTATTAAATTTAAATCATAATATGTTACACTCAATTCAAAGTATTTTTTTGTATAGTAAAATTGTAAAATTTTCAACAATCTGACGTGCCATTCCACCCATTAACTAGCCCACATTAGATCAGTGCAGTGGCATCTCCAGTAAGCGCCCCAAGCCCCGAAGTTTGCGCAACCATTTAGAATCTCTCTGCCACTCATGCTAAGCTAGTTTAGAGAACCGCGCTGCCTGCAGCTATGTTCCACATTGTTGTTGGCCACAAAACTACTGCACGAAATGCATCTCCATCCTTCAAGTGCAGCATCAAGATCTTAGCCTAGAGAACTGATTGCTTGCTTGCTCGCCGCTTAAATGCAGGATCGTTTCTAATGATTCCATATGCTGAATGCCACTCATGCCGTTCAATGGTTCACTATCGGTGAATGTAATACTGTTTAGAATACCACTTAAAACTAATCGCGGCAGGTTAGGTGCACACAAAGCCGTAACAACCGAACTTTTCGACTGCCAAACCTGCTGTGTGGCACAGAGCCTAGCTGTTCTGCTGAATGAAGCGCACGAACGTGCCGCCGTTTTCGAGAGTCGGACGGAGGCTTTTGCTTGTCAAGGACATCTCTATCTTCGCGCTCGCGGCTTTTGGCTGGATCCGCTCTTGGAACGAAGTGGGAGCATTTCTCGACTTGTTAAAAACTTAAGAGCGAATCAATTTTCTTACTTCCATCTCTGTTTTGCTCCTTCATTCACGCTCGATCACACCGGATCTATACCAGATCCGAGCCATTCGTATGTTTGTTATTAAATCAGCTTTTCCACCTTTTCTGTCGGAAAAGTAAGCTAAGCTCACCGATGGTTGAACAGAGAGGGGCGATCCTTGCGTGCTTTTTAGGGAAATACAGTTGCCGTTTGGCAGGAGCCATGCAAAACAATCGTCCGAATGGTTCGTTCTAGACTTTTAACCGACGCACGGTGAGGTTCGTGTATCTTTTGGAGAAAAATCTTGTGTTGCTGACTAGAAAGAATTCAGTATTCCATGTACGGTCGTTCGGTTTGGAGCCTTTGATCTCCAGTTCTGTTAAGTGGCTAGAACGGTTAAACTACATAGTGCTTTTTTTCTGGGAGCAGCGCCGGCGGCGCACTTCTTGGTGTCACTGCACGTAATAGCGGAATTTTTGCCATTTTACTCGTCAATACAATTCTGTGCGCCGGTACGTCAACATAGTGCCCTAGAAATCGACTAAAACCGGTGATACTAGTTTTTCATGCTCATACAGAAGGACACGTGGAAATGATTCGAACCTAAGCGGATACTTTTCATGGAATCTGGTTCTGGTAGTTAGTGCCGTTCTAACTGTGTTCTAATTGGGCAAGGCGGACGAATTGAAGTGAAATAACTGGTTTTTACACGAAAGGTGAAGTGCATTGAAATGGCCACGATGGACGTGCGGGATAATTTCACGGACATATCCTGGGCTTCTAATTACATAATGAAAATGGCTTTGGACGAGTATCAGACGGAACGCAATTGGACGCGGCTAATCTATCAGTACTGGGATCTGGTGGAGGATTTGCTGGCAGGTAACTGCTGAGACTCGCCGAGTGGGAGACGATGAACGATCAATATGTTGATTGAATATGATCAAGTTATATCTTACTATCCTATATTCTCGTTTTACTCACTTTTGGGACTTCTGGCAAGTTTAAAACCCTGATTTGAATTTTCCTAATTTAACAAAAGTATTTTTTATTGAAATTTTTATTTTGAGAAAGCAAGATTTCGAATACTTAATTCAAGCCATTTAGCCTTAAAACAAGGATGTTCTGATTCAAAGTCACGCCGAACGATTTTTGACCAATTTTCTTTCCATTTAGCATATCATCATCATAAAAATTCTATGCCAATAAAAAAATATAATTATTTACGGCACCTATTTGTCTAGAATTTCTATTTGTGTTTGGAAACAAATTATTGATATTTTTACCGGATGATTAAACGTGTTGAAAAATCTGAAGGTTTTTGAACGTCTTAGTGGTGGAATACGAAGATTGAAATCAAAGAAAACTTTTTCATGATTGAATTCCACTATTAATTTTATTCACGACAGATACGTATTTCGCCTACGACTTGCAGGCTTCATCAGTGTCTGTGTCTGTTTTCGAAAATTTAAGGAGCCTGTAAGTGCAATTCAATTGTGAATGTAACGAAATCGAGAAAACCGCGAACGTAAACTACAAAGTTACATTTATTTTTGGAATTGTGTGCGCTTAGAATACCACTGATAAGGAATCTTAACGTCACGGCACTGGAAAAAGATACTTGAACATAATGCATTTATGAGCATAAAAATTTTGTATTTTAAGTTTATTCGAGACGAATTTGCTAATTTTTTGAAGCTTTTACAAAGCTTCATAGAGATAGTGCTTTGGTGGTTCAAATTTTATCAATAGAAATGAGTTTCAATAGTTGCGTATGATACATAGAAATTGTTAATTTTTAATTACGGTACTAGGAAATTACGGTGGGCTCACGTGCAGTATCACCCATTGAGTTATTCAAGGGATTGCTTTATATCTATTAAGGTTTGTACCATACAGATGCGTTTGGCCTGTTGGAAATTCAAATCACACAGACACCTCAGTAAAAAATAGGCTTAAAATAGCCGTAACAACTTAATTATTTCTCGCGATCATGAATTAAATTTAAAGGCGTTTTATTAAGACCAAAATGCACTTATCCAACCAATGGGTATGAAAATCTTGCCTCGAATAAATATAGTTTCAACGTAATTGATGAATATTATTCAGGCTACCGCTTAATAGGCTGAAAATACCCACACGAACCCTACTTGTAGTTTTCCACCACCACAGAATTTTTTTAGGTACAGGTATACCTCAATAGTACGCACCCTCATTAATACGTACATTTTACCTCGATAGTACGTACATTTTCCAGCCAAACTTTACTTGTGTCATTCCAAGCTTCACAAAGGGCAAAATCATTGATTTTCAAAAAATTAAAAATTAACTGCTATATTAAATCAACACCACTAAAATATGTATTTATTCAATAGTGTATGAAAATTTGCAAATTTTATGCTATATTAAGCATAATACAACAATGCTTCAAAGCCTAAAATTGTGATTCGATAGTACGTACATTTCGATAATACGTACGCTAAACGAAGCAAACGTGTACGTACTATCGAGGTATACCTGTACAGTAATACCTCGATTTAAAGTAACTTCGATATGACGTAACTTGATAATGCAATTTTTTCCTCGATATAACGTGACTAACATAACGTGAAAATTAATAAAAAAAATCCAATTATTTCTCTTGCGATGTTACCTCGCCTTTCTATTGGGAAAAATTCATTACTTTTTTTTAAATTTTTATGTCGTCGTGGTTAGGCCACCTTTTGGACCCAAAAATTACGTTTCAAAAGGTATTTAGAAAATCTACATCGTTGCAAAGGACTAAAAATAAGGTATATTCCTGGAAAATCTTAAACTGATTGCTTGAAAAATGCGCATTCACGTGAAGACAAAAACGTTGTGCAGTTTGGGCCACCGCTGAAAATCCAAGAAATATGCATTGAAGTTCTATATAGAGTCATGAAAAGATGGAAATCCGTGAAAAGCGGTCCATATAAGAACAAATACCCTATTTTTAATTACACTTTTGCGATATTTTGGCGATCTTGTAAAATCAATATTATTACAATCGCCTTTTCCGAAGTGTACTACTACAATGGCAAAATCAACAGCACTATCTTTTTATCGCATTAATTTTGCTTTGTTCCATCACATTTTATGTGACTGCCCAAGTAACAATTCCAAGTTTTATTACGTTCGTATAGTGGTTTTCATGACCAATTTCATAAAACCGTTAATAAAACTATGAGCTCCACCAGAACTTTCTGACGACCGCTATTAAACTGCTCTCTAACCAAGTGGCCCACTCCTCAGAATGTTTTCATAACCGCTATAAGAATCAGGTTATAAGCTCAAGTAGTCGTATCACGCTCTGCAATAAAACCGGTTAAGCTTACGCTGCTTGACAGCCATCGCCATAATTTGAAAAAGCTTTTCGCATTTCGCTTTGAGGCCATCCATATACCACGTGGATAGTTTAGAGGGGTGTGGGGGGGGGGGGGGGGGTATGGAAATGTCCACACTTGTCCATGGAAGAGGGGGGGGGAGAGGGTATGGTAAATGTCCACGCGGACAATTTTTTTTTCATACCAAAAACAGAAATTACAGACAGAAATATTTAATAAATTATACATATTAGCACCATTGATCAGTGATGGTTTTTAAGCTCAAATAATGTTTTATCTTCTGATGAGGCATATGTTGACCTAAACACATTAACCGAGCATTACGAAAGGGTTCGTGTTCAGAAAATTTACGAACCATATCGCGTCGGAAAGGTCCTGCGTTGTGTTGAAATAGACGGCCAGGCTGAGGTGCTCTGGTTAGACAGGGATACTCTTGACGTAGAAGAATCGTCAAGCGAAAGTCAAGCTGAAAAGGGCTTTCTTGCAGTTGATAATAATTCGCTGTAGACAAGATTACTATTAACAGAAGAATTAACCCTCTAACGGGCAACATCGTAAAAACGATGCGATCAAGCTCATGACTGTTTTATCATGAAAGTACACTCAAAAGAACCTTAAGTTCTGATTTTCATGCAAAAATAATTAACTGGACGAGCGCCAGGTTAGAAAAAGTCCAATTTCTCTTTTTCGTTTTTCATGTCTAACGCTCTACCCAGTTATTTTTTCAAATACATTACAAAATTGATATACAGCATGAAATTTACTCACAGAAAAATCTTAAGGCCAATCATTTTGTTCTAGATGTACTATTTCATCAAAAGCAAAAAAAGGAAATATTCGCGCATTAATTATTTTCGAAATTTTTCGGAATTTTTGTTTTTGAAAAATGATAACTTTTGAATGCATAGTCAGAATGTTGTGATATTAATATCAAAATATCAAGAAATCTGTTCTGAACACATTTTGCATGTTGTCAATTCAAAACAAATTTCGTATGCGGCTCTGGAGCTCCAAAAGCGAAGGCCTTCTACAGACGGTAAGGCCGTTAGAGGGTTAAGGTTCTAACACCTTACATACGAATTTTAACGCTGCGGAAATTTGACAGAAAATGCATGGAAAAACTTAAAATTCCGCAGCAGCTCAAAATCCGTATGCATTGTGTCGGCCTTTAGACTGGCCTTTAGCTTTTTAATAAATACTGCATAAATCAAGCTGAAAACTAAATTGAGCACCATGCATTTCTGTTCTGTTAAATTATACGTATGAAAAAAATCTCCACGTGAAGGGGGGTGGGGGTGAGCCAAAGTCCACGCATGTCCATGGGGGGTTGAAAATAGGTATTTTTCTGTCCACGTGGTATCTGGATGGCCCCTCGCTTTTCTGGCAACAGCTAAATAAGTTCGCTAGTTTTGTCAACTTGAAAATTTATCCGTGAGAAGAAAAGTTTAGGTTTAACTGACAGGTCATTATGAACGATTTGGTTTATAGCGACCAGAATAAAATATCCAATAGAATATTTATTAAATTTTAAGCAATTTCTTTGGTTTGCAGCATGTGCGCATTTAATTTCATCGTGCATATTTATATAATAAGTCGATAAAATCAGCGCGCCACTGAAATTGTGCAATTTTCGAAAACTGGTTATTTTAACAAATTGTAAATATTCAGTTAGTCAATTTCAATTTCTAGCAAAATCATTTTAGTTGCTTCCTCTGTCAAGAAAACCGATTGATAATAACTTGCTTTCTGCAAAACACTTTGCTTTTATGAATTGTTGTTTGCGAGCTAAAATAAAATACTAGAATATGGCAATATGGCTTCGCATAAAAAAATGATTTTGGTGTTGAACTTTGGTATTCTTCATAATAGCAGCAAAAAAACTGTTTGGTCAGGGTGTTACCGTTTAGCTCTATAAAACTAACAGATTTATTGTGGTTTGACAAGTAACCGCGATAAGATCAATTGCTTGGGGCGCCATTTTGTATTGTTACGCCACACTTATGGTAAGTTTATAGGAGACGTGGTGCAGCCAACTAGTTTTAACGTGGTAATAAAAGCAACCACAATAAATTTGCTTTATTAACAGTTTTATTATGGTTTTCTAGCTAGCTATTAGTGTGTTTGGACTCGTACCCTCTTGGTATTGCGCAATACCACAATAAAACCAGAGGTAATGATTAATACCACAATAAAACCTTTATAAAATTCAAGTAAAACCAAGTGGCTTTAGAATTGTTACTTGGGTGACGTTCTCTAGCGAATATTACGCTTCTGCGATAAAATTTATGGTGGTCCAACCATGACTACTCAAGTTGCCCAACCTTTACAATAAGGCAATAAGCGCTGTTGTAGTATTTTGCCCTACCGAAACACTTTTTGAAAAGTTGTGAAAGTGAAAAGTTCGCTGTCACAGTAAGAAGTTTTACAATGCTTGTACATAGATATCACGAGCTACTAAAACTGTAAAATCGTGATGGCCCGACGCTAACGATATTACCCTATATCTATATGGTATATAATTTCGCTATTTAGATTTCTAAATTTCAATTAACAAAATCTTAACACGCTTTTGGTTGTTTGCATTTCTTAATGTAGCTTCCAAACCACAAGTTTTTGCCTCAAAGTAACGTAATGGAACTAAAAATATAGTTGCTTTACGTCGAGGTATTAAAGGGTGTCCCACATTAAGTTACATTGCGGAAAAAACGCTGTAGAAAATTACCTAGTAAACCGATTTTTTACAAACTTTCAGACAATAAAATATAACTCATTTAGTAAGCGTTGGGCACACACTCAACCTCAAGTCTTTTCTTACACGGTTTATTTTTCCCGATTTAAACGCAGTTTTATGACGAATTTTAACTAACACGGTTTTTTTATGACAATTTTTGTATTACGCGGTTTTTTTAAATCATTCTTCGAATTAACGCGGTATTTATTTTCGAGTTTAGTTGAAAATTTTTGATGAAATAATGAAACTGATGAATATATCGCGTAACGTTTCAGCTTACTACTCATCAGCTATCGTCTGACGCCTACAAATATTTATTACAAGTTGGATGAAACGAAAACCAGCCTACTGGTGAAGGATGAATAATTAATATGAATGTGGCGTAAATACTAGAAGAATGTGAGATCTTTGTAATCTGTGTTTTTGTACCGTTTAAAAATTGTAACTCGCGAATTTGATGGCTGATAAATGCCTAAATAGCATAATTTAATGGTAATAAATATTTACAGGCGTCAGACGATAGCTGAAGAGCTACACGATAGCTGAAACGTTACACGATATATTCATCAGTTTCATTATTTCACCGAAAATTTTCAACTAAACCTGAAGATAGTTATTTTGCGGTGAATCAAAGAATTAACGCGGTATTTTTCAGCGATTTTTAAATTCGAGCGGTTTTTTCGATGATTTTGATATCCTTTGAATAGTGGCAGAAAGCTACATCCGGCCAGAAGATCGTAGGGCCATCGTGTTGCTTCAATAGAGGAAGCAGACGCTTCTGTAGACACTCCTTGAGGTAGATCTGCCCGTTTACAGTTCCGGTGTCGGTAGTCACGAACGGCGCACTACCTTTGAGCAGATCGCTTGTCAAATCATGTATTTCTTGGCAAACTTTAAAAGTTTCTGCTTCCTTATTTCCTCCGGAACAGCAAACTTGTGCTGAGCGGTGAAGAACACTAGCCCCGGAAGCTGCCGGAAGTCCGTCTCGACGTAAATCTCATTATCCGTGATGAGACAATAAGACTTCGTCAGCATCTGGATGTGCAGTTTCCGGACCGGTGATTTTCCCACCGTCACGATTTGGAGTTTTCTGCATTTTGTACATATGCAGTCCCCCCCGGTCCTTGGTTCTCTGAACGAAAAACCTGGACATATTCAACTTTTTGGTAACATTCCTGACCGAAGCACTGGGATTCCGCTTAGACAGTTTTACGAAACGCTTGTGATCCTGCTCACTAAAAGATTATCCATTCTGACCGCATTTCTCCTTCCGTTCGATGCTCAGAGTTTCGTAGTAATGTTTAATTACAGGTCTTCGACTATATCGTACAGACAGTTCTCAATGTACATTTAATCTATTTTTAAAAGTTCTTCTAGATATATTAAGGGGACATAAATGACTGAAAATTTTGAAGAAATCAATTTTTTTTATTTCAGATTTTGATTCTGCAATCTTTTTCGCTTATTTTGATACTAAATTTGTAATGATCCGACCACGGGAAGTGGCCGAAGAATGATCATACACATAAGCGTTCCAGTGCGGCGTGGAACAACCTCGGCGGAATAAAACGCCGCTCCTGAAAAACCACTATTTTCAAACTTTATGTACCTTTTTCTCAGAAACTACACAACGTATTGGAACAAACTTTTTTTTTGTTTTGTTGGTAGTAGCTTGGCAAAGACTTTTGTAACTTTTGAGGTTTGAAAACGTAACACAGCCAGAGAAAAAAGAAAAAGAAGACAGAATTTTATTTTTTCAGCCATCTTTTCTTCTTCTTTTTTGTTTTTCTCAGGCTATTTCGTTTACAAACCTCAAAAGCTATAATAGTCTTTGCCAAGCTACTACCAACAAAACAAAAAAACGTTTGTTCCAATACGTTGCACTACGGGCAAAAATGAGATAAAAAACGGATACAATTAAGATACAACCTGCAGGCTGATAAAATATAAGTGGTCCCTAGTAAAATTTTCCAGAGAATCGCGTGATGCCGACCCCTTTCCAGTACAGTGAAAAGGAAGTCGAAAGAAATCCTCTCGCCGGGTAAACCTAGGAGGTACGTTGAACCGAATCTGACCTACAAGCTCCCGGCTGTCCACGTTATTTTCCAGAAGATCGTAGATAAATAATCGTTGCAACATACTTGTTCTATTTTCGTACGGATGTAGATGAACAGGATTATCCCAGGGTAATCTGCGCTGAGCTTACCGAACGAATTGACGCTGGATTCATTCTATCCGGTTAATTTGAACAGTATAGTACGGTGCTCACACAAGCACCCCGTATTCAAGAATATTGCGCACGATTGAACAGTAAAGCGATTTCAGACAGTAGATATCATTGAACTGCTGCGTATTGCTTTTGATAAAGCCTAGCATAACGTAAGCCCAAATTTTTTACAGTTTCGACACGGGTGATGCTGTCTATTTCCATCGTGTGGTCAAATGAAATAATATTCTACAGAATTCACAGAATCTACAGAATCTACAGAATTCTACAGAATGAGATAATATTGCATTCCTGCACGTTCACGTCAATTCCATTCAACACAAACCAATTTAGCAGTGAATCGATGTCGGATTGCTACACAAATCATTCACAAAAAGCCTTGGGACAGACCGGAATGAATCTCAAAAGGGTGAGAGCTAGTCCCATCTACACGCACAAACGCACTGCGATCGAAAAGATACGAGAGCATCCACCGTGTTAGCCACTCAGGAAATCCCATCCTTTCTAGCTGCGATACCAACAGAAAATGTGGCACCCTGTCGAAAGCTTGAGCAAAAACGAAATAAACAGCATCGATTTGCTGACGCTTTTTGTCAGTGAAGCGACATACGTCATCAAAAGGTGGTAATCGTGGAACGTTTTTTCACAAACCCACGCTGCCATTCCGAAATGATATGATGAACCTTCGGGTAAAGCGAATCGTGGATTATACTTTTGGAAAACCTTCGGTAAGCAGCTCAGAATTAAAATTGGTACCACGGTAGTTGGTGACGACTTCAAAAAGCGTTTGAAGCGTGTTGTCCAGGCAAAAGGCGATTCAATGGAGTAATGATTGTTAGTTGCGTCCTGTATCTATGGGTAAATAACTTCTAAAATTAACATTCGAAATAAAGCCTTTATTCACAAAAGTATATGACTTTCTTTTTGTTTGAATACATGTGTGTTACAATGTATAATGACGCACAACATATAAATCAATCAGTCCTTTCAACCTTATTTTCCCACACTTCACGTTTTACCATTTGGGACTGTTATGCTTTTATGGGCAGTATACATTTTGTCTAGAATAAATATAGATGAATGAATGAATGAAGTGCACCAGTGCATGTAACAGACGAGATTCTAAAACAACCATTCACAATACTAAAATTGGCATTTGTCTGAATTTGAAAGTCAAATACGGGATCGTAAAAATATCGATTGTGTTATTGTGTGTTTCTCGGTCTGTGAATGTCAATGGCATGGTACCAATTTATACTAGTATATCGACAAGAATCATTACATTACAGACTGTGTACTCAATTTATGAAGGAACTGCTACTGAGAACCCACCCGAGAAGATTTCCCAGATCCCACTGGTCTAACAAGCCAGTCGTCATATGTTCGAATCTCAGCTATGAGAGTCTGTGGCTGTTAGAGTCAATAGGATCGTAACACTAACCTCGTAATTGTTCTGTACCCTAACAGCTGGCTGCGAAGTCTGTCAAATAAAAACAGAAGATCAAGTTTCGAAAAACGAAATGTAGCACCTAGAATTTACTTTTTTCTGCTACCGAGAACCGATCTGGACAGGTATTTACAGCCAGTTCAGCATCCAGGCTTACTTCAGGACAGTAACCGCAATTTATCAAACAAGTCTTCGAATCCATTCGACCATATTGAAAGTCGTTAGCAGAGTTAATATGGTACAAATGGAAACAAGTCAATTCGGTTTGTTTACGGTTGCTTACGTTTCATCGTAGATGCAACAATTTTACAAAGCATACTACAACGAACTTCAGTGATAACTTTAGCGGGGGGTACTACACGAATCTGACCTTCTAAATGCAGGAACCGCAGATAAAATGGCATTGTTATATCGCACACGAACAAATTAAGGCTATTCGAGGAGATGATCAACGCCTCGGTCGCATAAAAAAGTACAAAAAGCAATTATTTATGGGATTTAAAAACGAACCCTCCTCCTGTCATTCGCGTTTTGCGCACATTCAGTTCTAGATATTTCGAAGCGTTCATTCATTAGTGAGTGGTGCGAGGGTTGCCATCGAACGGGGTAAAAAAAAAGATATTAAAAATGAAAATAATCATCATGCAGTCCTTTCGTTCTTTCTCTAGGTCACGAGGTTTCTCTCCCACTGGCCCCCAATCGGGTCCACTTGGAACTGCTGCAGCGACCTTCTCAGTGCGCAGCTCTCCGATGAGATAATATTTGTGTTCCTGTTTTCCTCGCCATTGTCAGATGCAGTGTGGTTCTTTCTGTTCTCTGGCTGACAATGGCGTTCGGATGAAATGGACAAGATATGATGGTCGGCCGGTGGCGCAGTGCACTGCCCGATTGGAAGGCTTTGATTTTCTTTTGTTCGACCTTTTTTCACCCGTGCGCGTGTAAATTATGACGCGACCGTGCTCGCTGAGGGGAGTGCATTCTGATTAATTTGATCGTTATTGCATTATTAATGAGTTACGTTTCTTATCTGGGTTCAGGATGCGGGATAAATTATTTTCGTATGGTCAGCAAATGACATTAAAACCATTTATGTTTATAACTCAATCAAACAAATTGGTAAATTGTCCTCAGGTATGTTTCTCACATGATTATAAATAAGAATAAAACATACAATAAACTCGAGAAGTTTTGATTTGTTATTGTTAAAACTTTCAGAAAACATACCATCAGAATGACAGGAGTACTAGAGATTGTGTGTTGGCAAGAATTTTTAAAATGGAGGCTGTTTCAATGGAATAATTTTAAAATCATTCGACATAGTCGCAACCCAGTAGCAAAAGTTAGTTAGAAAAATGTTTTCTTTCCCGTAGATCCACGTGCCAAAAATCTACCCTTCATGGACAATCCACTGCCAACGCTTGGAATGGTTGTGACTTATCTGGCGTGGGTTCTGATAATCGGACCCACGTACATGCGAGACCGAAAGCCGATGCAGCTGACTAGGACGTTGTTTTATTACAATTTGTTTCAGGTGCTACTGAGTGCTTACATGTTTTACGAGGTATGTAATATGTTGATGTTGAATGGTGATTGAATGAGTATTCTAATTTAGATGACACTTTTTACAGCATATAATGGCTGGTTGGGCACGGGGATACAGTCTGACATGTGAACCAGTGGATTATTCCGACAGTGTTTTATCCCGGAGGGTAAACTTAGACATCGCTTTAAAATGAGATTTGGCTAAAGTTATAAAAACTACGTTTTATTTTTCCAGATGTTCAATCTGTGCTACATATACTACCTTTCGAAACTATCCGAGTTCGCAGATACTGTCTTCTTTGTGTTGCGGAAGAAGAAATCACAGATATCCTGGTTACATTTATACCACCATTCTCTGACTCCAATCGAAACGTGGATTTTAACAAAATTCTTAGCTGGTAGACAATAGTGTCTGCCTTGTATTTTGGTGATTACTGAATAATTTTTTTTATTTTCAGGGGGAAATACAACACTGCCCAACATAATCAACAATTTTGTGCACACGCTGATGTATTTCTACTACCTACTTTCGTCGATGGGTCCCCAGTATCAGAAATATCTATGGTGGAAAAAATACATGACTGAAATTCAGATAGTAAGTTCCTATCTGTCGACTTTAATGAAATTTTTTATCATCCATTTTTCTCACCCTTTAAGGCTCAATTCATCATATGCATCCTACACGCAGTCAACGCGTTGGTGACAGATTGCGAATATCCGAAGCTGATAACGTTTTTGCTTCTCTGCAATGCCGGCATATTTTTCGTTCTTTTCATGAATTTCTACGTAGAAAATTACAAACGAACGTCCGCAAAAACCAAAATCGCTGCTAGTAAAACGCTACCACCGGAGGCTGTAGATAACAATAATTGCATACAAATGAAGGAAGTCATCGAAAGGAGGGAATTTAACGAAAATCAGTAGTATTATACATTTAGATTTAGAACATGTGCAGTAGGAACTTCAATTAAAGTCTGAGAGGGAACTATTAGTGATTCTAAGCAGTGTCTTAAGGCGACACTTTTTATACAGAAACAGATTTCGTCCTACCATACCTGATTGATACCGATGTTTTCTAGTTAGATATAAGGTGTTAAATATGTTAAAATTAAGGCTCTAGTTTTACCTTAAAACAAGTAGGTAGATAAAACTTTTCGTTAAAGACTGTGAATAATGCGACTATAAATCAAGGCAAAATTCGTACTTGCTCAGTATAATATTATTATGATTCCATTTGTAAATATATGTATATATGTTATCAGTTCCGATTTTTATAACCCATAATGACGTCAAATAGCATGTTTGAAATTATTCTGAGTGGATGTATCACGCAATTTCTCCAAATAATGGTTCAAATCATTGTTCGTCATATTATAAATCATGAAAACGCCCGAGTTTTTTTAGATATCATGGAAACACTTTACTCTCCAGTAAAGGTGGTACCACCAGGATCGATACAAACAATGACCGTGGGATTTACCATGTATTATTTCTGATAAGCAACCGCATTTATGGCGAGTGTTCTAACGCCACCGGACGGCTGACCTTCAGCAAACAAATTGTTACCGTATAGCACGCAAGGTTCACTGGCTTCGAGTAAAAAAATAATCGATACCAGACAGCGCTTCGGGAGAAATACAGAGGAGCAGAAAAAGCTTTAATATAGTTTGCACCCTTTTTCGTCATGACAAAGTAAAAAAAAGTTTCGATAAGGCAGTGGATACTCGTGTTGTTTTTTTAATGACGTGGAAGCTACAGTTTTTGTCACAAAATAAGAGAAACATTTTAACAAAAACATCAGCTTTCTTGTAATTAAGAAAGACACCGAAGTCTTCGATGCATTATCGAAAGTTTTGTTAACTGTAAAAAGCAAAGCCTTGGACTTAAACGTGTTTCCAAGGCCTGACCCTTCGTTATCGACAGACTTTACAGCCGGCTGGTAGAGTACAGGACAGCTACCGGGCTAGTGCAACAATCCTTACTTACTTACTTTACTTTATTTTACTTACTTGGCTTGTTAGACCAGCATTGTACCTCGAAGCTAACTGAGCGCCCAGTTTTTTAACTGTATTTACTCCAAAACAAAAAACTTTTCATTATAAATTTTGATATATGTAAAAAAAAATATAAAAAGGGGTTCCCCTTTGACTTCGCATCATAAAAATACGAAAAAACAAATATTTTTAATGAAAAACTCAGTGCTCCAAGACGCTCCAAAAGATGCGAGGCAAAATGTTAAATCAGAAAACACTTTAGTTAGATTGTTTAGCATACTTAGCTGTGGTGATATATCATATCAGATTAGATTCTTACACACAATGATGTATTCAAAAACTATTCTGTAGAGTTCGTATGCTTCCACTGATATGCATACCTCTACCCGTCTACCATTCCCCTCAGTATAGTCGAGTTATTTTCGTCAGTGCAGTCGTCCCGGTCCATGGAGATTGGGTCTTCTTACCCGTTATCGCAGGTAAGTACCGTCCAGCAACGTAGTAATCCCGATACTCGTCCAGTACAAAATTTTTCCAGTCGTCAATTGAAGCAAAGGTTGCCTTTGATCATCCGTTCTTGATATATTATCAGAACGTGAGAGGTTTTCGGACTAAAATCACTCAACTGCGGCTACTATTGACTAGTTGTGACGTTGTCATACTAACGGAAACATGACCCCACGAACACTTTCATAGCAGCGAAATTTCCTCCAATGTATACGCTTTCATCTGTAATCGCAATCCATTAACCCATTATGACCCAGCGTATGATATATCATACCTCGTCTTCAAAACCTGTTTACTGCTGAATTTCAATAGTTAGCATTGTTAATATATCACTACAAGAGAGATAAGACATCAATCTGATGTGTGTGTGATATAATTTGTCAGTTTTTGTCATTTCATCTGTATTTTCAACAGTGCAAAGTTGTGACAAATGGCGGAAAAAAAGTTGAAAAAAATGGCGAAAAAATTTTTGTCTCCAAAACGCATGAAAAAGTCTACATTTAGTGACGAAACATTACCTGACATGTAAATTAGTATTTATATGTAAAGTCTATCACAAAATTCGATAAGAAATCTGTAAAAAACTTTGTAATTTGTTTGTTTGAAACTAAGCCTATAAAATATTTAACCTGCGATATTTTGGCCTTGAAAGCATTCCAAATGACGATTTTGCGTTTCCCGACACATTCGAGCCATAATATAATAGATTACAGAGTTTCACTTCATTTGGTCCAAATTTAGGTATACCCGGGTCATAATGGGTTAACCAGCCTTCGTTCTCTGGTTGACGGTGCGCTAATTGGCAGCAAGGAACACCTGGGAAGCTACTGTGTGCTTAACGGCTAACGGCAAAAACCGAAAACCTCGAGCAAATTGCAGTTTGCATAAATTTGCGTCGTCGATCGCTCTACGTTGCGGTTATAACTCGGCCTCTGAAATTTACTCCACGCGTGCTAAAGCGGTAGGCAGTACATGCCAGATCGCGCTTCGGATGCTGATATGTCCTCCATGGAATCTTGTACCACACCGAACCGACATCGAACATCCAATTCTGCTTTTGATAAAACTTAGTGGACTTCGGAATTGCGCAAATTACTTGGAAAATCTCGGAAACGATTTTTTCTTTCCGAGTTAGAAATAAATCGACCATCCCTTCGCGAAGTTGAACCGACATATCAATAACGTTAAAAAACATGCACGTTTCTAGGGTTATATTAGGAAGTTGAAAAACAGCGACTGCATCCCTATTCCCGTACACTACGAGGGCACCGACGCTTGCACAAGTAGCGACGCTGCGGGACTCTTCGCGTCGTTCTTCGAAACCGTATATAGCAGAGCGGCACTAATGCAGAGTCTGAACTGTTTTGCCCTTATACAAGCACGCTATTTTAATCCATTCTGTTATCCAAATATCCATAAACGATGTCGGCATCGCACTATGGGGGATTTCCATACAAGCAGGCGGACAAAAATATTTTCGAATTCTTTTTAGGATTTTTTATGTTTTCCTAGTTTGTATGATTAAAATATGTTCTTAGAGTACATTTGCAAACATTTGACGAACATATTTTGAAAAAGGTTTAACTTTTTACCTTTGTCATATACGAAAAACTAATATATGATTTTGTAAAATCGCCGTTTTATGATCAATTTTCAACCGATTTTCGATCTGTTTTTTGCATTAACTCTGCAAATCCTGTCTTCAAATGTATAAATGTTTTTTTTAATATTGGACAAGATGGCGGTCATAAAATGTTAAAAGTCCCTTATTCCATAAAATTTCAAAATTGGCCTTTCGGCTCAATTATTTTTTTCCCAGTGGCCAAACTCAAAACAATTTAGTTTTATGTTGAAACTCATCAAAAAATCATAAAAGGAACCCGGAACAGAAGAAAAATTGCCGCACGGTAGAATACCTGACTTTTTAGCAAAGCCCAAAGGGCCGAGTGTCATTCACTGTTTAACTCAGGTCGATGAGATCGACAAATGTCTGATTGTATGTATGTATGTATGTATGAATTTATATATACACGTATGAGTTTCTATATATGCGTTTGAGTAATCAATTGTCTACCAACGTTTTCTCGGAGATGGTGCAAACAAATGTCACACAATATATTTCATTTGCAAAATACTTTCGTCCCATATAAACTTTGTAATATTTACCGAAATTGGTCCATAAGTTCAACAGATCTAGAAGATAGATCTTAAAATAGGCCATAGGTCTAAGAACTCTGCCCACTCAATTGAATTGGAATTTCAAATTTTCGAAGACGTTTCTTCGATGAACTTAGCAGGAGGGGCGCATGTTTTCTTCATAGTTCCAATAATGTCGTAAGTAGGAAATCTCGATGTGACTCCCTCTGAATTATTTCATATTGAAATTTGCTTAACCCAGTTTCTAAATATGATTACACTAAATGCTTCTTCTGTTGACATCATTTCACGTTGATCACGTTATCTGAGCGCGCGCGTTTGTGTGTGTGTGTGTGTGTGTGTGTGTGTGTGTGTGTGTGTGTGTGTGTGTGTGTGTGTGTGTGTGTGTGTGTGTGTGTTATTCGCTGGAAATATATTTAGTCCTGAAATCTCCCATAGTGACTAGAAATTTTCAAAACACTATATTTCGCAGAGTGGCGCATGGTGGCACGTAATTCTTTCATAATTTGGTAGTATATACCTGAGACTGAACACAGAATGTGGAATTGACCTGGAGATATCTGGAGAAAAAAAGTTCTCGTCTAACAAAGCAGAAAATTCTCTTATTTTTCCATGTTTTTCTTCTTCTCATTCTTTTTATGATTATTATTTTTACCCTAGCTGTCTAAACCATTTATTTTTCGGAAAGCTCAAATCATTGCCTTTCTAATGATGTATAATACATAAGATTTAACTTGGAAAATAGTGTTCAAAAATTGATTTGAAACCAAACGTGTTTTAATGGCAAAAAGCATATATGTCATATCGTTTTTCAACTTTGACAGCCTCTATCTCAGAAACAACATCGTATAGAGACTTGCTATTTTGGATTTTTCTTAATTGAAGTGTTTACTATCAATAGAAAATTTCATTAAAAGGATTAGTGAAAGTCAGTTTTCTGATTTTTGTCCGCCTGATATCTCATAGTGCATCGGCGCCTCCAATAACTGGACACTGCCATAGGGCCCAAGGTATAGACGACATTCCTCCTGTATTTACAAATCGGGTAATCGTAACTGTGTCTCCGACTACCGTGGTGTCTCGCTACTTTGTTGACTTAGTAAGGTATTAGAAAAACTAGTTCGTGGCGCGCTGTACAACGCACTAGTCATCTTTGCAGTGCAGGTTCATGAAGAACAGGTCAACAACTACATACCAATTTGATGTGCTACGTTTGTACTTAATCCAGAGAAGTTAAAGCAAAACGACAAGTGGACTCGGTGTACATCGACTTTGCAAAAGCTTTCGACACTCTACCACACATTCTGTTTATCACCAAATTGAAGCGAATGGGCCTACCGGATTACAGAGTGGCTCAGTTCATATCTGACGCACCGCGCGGCATACGTCGTAGTGAATTCCGTTCGCACCTGAACGTTTCTTATTCCTTCCGGTGTACCCCAAGGAAGCATACTCGGACCATTGCTCTTCAGTATTTTCGTAAACGACCTGGGTGCATTAACGCTATCTCCTGTACTTTCGTTAGCCGATGATTTGGAAATTTTTCAAGTAATACTGTCGGTTTCGGACTGCATGGCACTGAAAGAGGAATTAAACAATCAATACTCATTGGCGTTAGATATCATAGATCGCGTTTACTAAGTCTGCGACTAAGTAGTCACAATTGACTCGAAAGTCAGATTCAGCGAACGTATTGGGATTATCACCGCGAGGGCATACATCACTGTGGGATCATTGGCCGTCATGCTTCCAGCTTTAGCGACATTTACGTACTCAAAATGCTGTACTGCTCGTTACGCACGTACGTCTGGTGCCCACATCAGGTAACGCAAACCCTTGCAATCGAGTGTGTACAATTTTTTTTTTACGTTTTGCAAGTTTCGGAGCTTCGATTTCGTCCCTCAGGAATTGAGCAACGTAGAAAGCTCTGAATACAATTCTGCTACTCAGCGTTTCGCTATTTAGTAACTCGCATCTATCCTCATATGGTGGAAGGTTTCTATGTTTCGTTCACGAAAGAGGGTAAATTAACCATTAGTGGACCAGTTAGTGCTTGAGTAGTTTTCTTCCACGAATTATTTTAAACTGGTAACGCTAAACACGCAACCAATGGCACTAACAATACGAGTAACTTTCGAATAAGCCTAAGATATATCAATTTATGTTGTTCATGTTGCATCTGTATATTTTACACATTTTTTTAAAACATTGGAATGTCCGTTTTCCTTTGATGGACCTTGTGGTTTACAATAGGATAGCGACCGAGTCCATTACAGGAATTCTAGTGTATTTTGCATAAAGAGGGTATAATGGCGATATTTCGCATTGTTATCCATAACATGGACCCTAGCTTGTTGAAAATGTCGCTTTTAAGGCATTAATCATTAAATTTAGCTAAAATCTTATAAAATTAACTGTGCGTATTGTTTAGTACTTTGTGTTTCATGTCATATACCCTCGGAAATAAAAAGCACAATAAGCTAATAAACGCCGAAACTGTACCCGAGGTCCATTATAGGCAAATGGTCCACTATAGGTTAACTTACCCGATCTTACAGCGCGTATTTGTCGAATCTGCATTGCACAGTTTCGATTCTGAATGGCCAAATATTTGAAGACGGACTCCACACCACAGAAGCCATATCAAGAATCGATCGCGAAGTGTAAAGTGTAAAGCTCAACCAATATGGATGACACAGAAATCGTTGGCTAAGTGCATTCTAAAATCCAAATTATGATTCTCTTTAGAAATGATGGAGTAGTGATTTGGAAAGATAATTCTAGAATCCAGTTCAACGCCTAAATCAACGCAGGTATGTTCAACGGGAGATTCTTCAATCTCACACGATCTTGCTTCGGCTAAAGGTTATGACCAGGGCTTGAAAAGGGATTGCAAGTTGAATGTGACTGCCGTGAATGTGAACTTTCCGCATTCAAATTCCGCTTTTTGCACGATCATTTGACTGTTTTTTGAATCCAGTCAATCTGCCGCTTGCGCTGCTGCCGTCTTATAATTCGTGCGGCATCTCAGCAAAAGCAAACAGTCGATCTCCCGTTTTGCTTTGCGCTTTGAGAATATAAACTGCAAACTGACTGGAAGCATACGGTGGCATATTTTTTCGTTTCTCTTTTTGTCTCCAAATCGGCTGTTTACAGTAATAGTTTGTCACCCGGACGTCGGTCCGACGCAAGCAAAATATTCGTTTGTCTTGGACGGAGTCCGACCGACTTCTTCCATGCACATGTAGTGGTTGTTTTTTTTGTAGTATTGAATCATACGATTGTGCGGTTGCTTTTCGTTAGAGTGTTGACTGCCAGTCATTTGACTGTTTTGTAGTCATTCGCTGCTCCAAACGGTAAAGGCAACTTGATCGAAACGAAAATGTTAAAAAGCTCTAGAACGCGTTCATTCTACTGCGTGCAATCGGCGTTTGGCTGAGCAAACTGCCAGTCGTGTTATGCATAGCGTTCGTATTTCTCCACTAAACGGACGGTGTGAACTTGAATGCGCGTTGGTGTGACTGCGGTAGAAAAAAAGGATCGGTCGACGCCCTGGTTATTACTGAGCATTTGAACACGCTGATGGTAAGATTATTCAAGCCGTACCACTCTGTAAACAGGTTAATATCACCTAGCAGTTGCTTGTCGTCTTCAGCAGAGCGCACAACCCTACTAGCACGGTTGTTACAAAGCTGTTGTGGTAACCGAATGAAGGGGGACCTTAAGGCCCCTTCACGAAATATGACTAATTTCAGTCGTAATCCGGTTGCTGCAACTAAATGGTTAACTGTGCTACTTGGGAAGAAACATTTTGAAATCATCAACATACAAAACCTTGCATCTAGGAGGTATCACAAAACAAACGTCGTAAAAAAGGAATAGTAACGGTCCCAAGTTGCTTCCCTATGGAACTCCTGACCCTTTCAGCTGAGGTCAACTTTACTTCCAAAGAGTTTTAGATTTGTTAGGTAACTCTTAAGCCAGCAGATTGTGAGGTACATACATGTGCGGTGCATACAGGACGCTATATTTGAGCATTCCTTCCCCCTTCACAATGAAAGTATTGGCAACGCTGTCATGTGAAGCTGGTGTAATGCGCAATTGTCATTGGCAACATTGCTCGTCTGTCTTCCCCTTTTTCCAACAGACTCTTGGGCAGGTAAGACGTGCTTTGTTCGCGCAGCTCTTCTCCGCGTCGAGTGATTTCTACAGTGTGATATATAATAGCATCTGGAATGAAACCGAGCATGTCTTCGCGTATACACACAGATAAAGCTTTCAGAAGCTCCTAGGCGATTCAGTTTTCGAAGCAGAATTTGGTGATCCATACGGTCAAAAGCAACTTTAAGATCCATGTAAATGATATCAACTTGAGCAGCGTCTTGAATCTGAAGACGATAAATTGAACAGAACTGCTGAAAGTTTGTGTTGATTGGGTGTTATGGGGAAAAAGCCATTTTGTTCTATCTATGTAAGATTTCATTTTGCTAAACAAAAGTGGTGGGAAAACCAAAATCTCCAATAGTTTCGACCCGGCACATTAAGAGATGATACCTCGGTAGTTTACTATCTCACGAATATCCCCTTTCTTGTAGTCTGGAAAGATATAGCTTCTTTTCCAACACTTCGGAAACTGGTTCTGTAGATATTGGTTTTGATTGTTAGGAGTTTGTTTTTGTTTTCTTTTTACGCTATGTTGGCTGTCCAGACGGTAACCATAAGGACATGTACAGTGCCATAACGTATGTTTGCTATAATGGACGAAAGTTATGAAATCATGAAATCATAAAGTTTGAATTGCTGTCAAATCATGACTGAACTTCCATATCAGGCAGCAAAAAATCATGAATGATAGTTCATGATTTTGCGTTGTGTTGTACTGCAAGAAGTTCGTGATATCATGATTATTATTCATGGTGTATTTTCATAAAACATAGCTGGAAATCATGAGTCATTTTGCGCATTTTGGAGATGAAATTTCTACTCGTGAAATGTACGATAGCCTTAATGACAAAAAGCCATTATGTAAGATAACCGTAATGTACGTTTGAGCAATCTTAAAATCGAAAATATGGATGTGTACTGAAAAATGGTCAACTTTTGAACACTTACAACATACGAGTCCCTCAACAGGAATCTAGGATTTTTCTGCCGTTTTTGACTCATCCAATGCAGCACAAAAGGGACGCATTTGTCAGTCGCCATCTGCTGTCGGAAGAAACGGTGCACCTACCATTTTCGCCGCGATACGATTTGGCATCCTTTTCACAGCGGCATCAGATCATCAACACTCGGTCGCCAACGCTGCTTCATTTTACTGTCATCGCAAGTGAAATTGGTTGCGATTGTACTACCCTCAAATCTCTCTTTCGTTATTTTTATCATTTTACATTTCCTTTGTCTATTGTAAAGACGAAGATAAATAATTATCTTGAAATAAGTAAAAGTCACTAACTAGTACTTTACCGAGACACATATATAATAGTTGTCCATGTCTTTTCAAATAAGGTTTATATTTTTTTCGAAACTTAGTGCTCAATTGTTCGAGAAATCACAAAATAATGATGGAAGTAAAATGTTAAAGGGCCCATCAACTGTGCATTTATGTCAGTAAACATAGTGAGCATCACTGTTGTGTATTGTTTAGTTTTAATGCAATTCGAGAAAATGCTGTGAAAACTGAATCAGCAGTAAAAATATTGTCAGATAATTTGCATTGAGTTACAGTGCCCATCGAAGCTTTATTCGTGTTGTTTCAACGGAAATGATATATCAAAAGAGCGGGTAATCTATATGCTTTTCTTTTATGACCGATCATTAAAATTCCCTTGAAAACCCGTTTTTTTATATTTCAGATTTCTGTTCTACAGACTTTTCCGCTTATTTTAATACTGATTTTGTAACAATCCGACCATGGGAAGAGGATGAAAAATAATAATATGCCTAAGTATTCCAGTGCATCGCGGAAATTTTTATATCCGGCTTGCTTTACGGCATCTACCATGGCGTAATCCTGAGGACTTGCCACCAATCTCTTCTGATCGTAGCCGTTTACTGGACCCCGATTCACTAGAATATCGGCGTAAAACCCACCGGGCTGTGTTCGGGGCCATAAAATATTCAATTGTGAAGTAGATTCTCCTAAGCTTTGTCTTTTGGATGTAACGAGCCAGTTAATGCCTGCATAAGAACATTGTGGATGAGTGGATGAATTGTTTGATTTCGGAGAGCTATCGCAGAGGTTTGTTCAGAAGCTATGAAATAACAATCTTTTATAAGTGATTTGTATTCATGAAGACTATTGTCAGATGAATTTACAAAATAAATAAAATATGTTTTGTTAGTAGATGTTTGGAGAAGACTTTTATAACTTTGGAGCTTTGTAAACAAAACATAACCTGAGAAAAAACAAAACACAGCCTTAGAAAAAACAAGAACAAGGCTCATTTTCATTTTTTTATCGACCAACTTTTTCTTTTTTTTTTTGATTTTCTTGATGATTAACATGGTTTCGATAAATGAAACTGTTGTTTGGCATTCTACTTTATTGCAATTACCCGCCGTTTATAAATTACATCTAAATTTAGAACGCAAACTATCATTTGCGGGTCGATTAGCCAAACTTTCATTAGAGTTACACAGGTTACTACACAGTGATCACTTTCAGTTCTTTTGTAATATTCCACCCGTTTGGTTGCCAGCAATATTTTTAGTCTATTAAAAAAAACTAACTTCGTCCATGATTAAAAAATTAAAAAAAATTAAATTAATGTTGCACGGACGTCCTTGGCTGTACTTGTTTGGTGCACCAACAGTATTTATATCCGGAACAAAACATTCATTCATTCATACTCACTGCAAATGAGAGAGTACCACTTTGAAGATTGCACTGTTTCATGCCTTACGCGCCTCCTCGTATGAAGAGTCGAAACTGGCTTGGATGGCTTGTATGTTATATAGCATGCAGTGCGATGTTTTGATAAACGAGAGCATCGTTTCCCAGTCAGTGGTGGCCATTCAGTGGCGATTATATCACACCTATTGAGGTGCTTCGGGGGTTGTTCACGGAGAAAGAAAACAAAAAGAAGGAATATTCATTAGGAAAACACCGACTGTTGGCAAGTTGCTATTTTTGACAAACTGATTGATGATGGACTGCCACCAGCTGGGAGATCGAAACAGGTGCAAAATGAACACTTCTTCATAACCTAATTGCTTCTGGGTGTTTTTCTGATAGAAAATGAAATGGTTTTAAATAAAGCCGAAGGGTGATGGATAATATATTGGGTGTACCCAAAGGGAGAAGGTTGTTGATAATTATTACTCCACTTGATACAAGAGATTTACTTCCTAATCACATGTTGCAGACGATTCCATAGTAGACGTATACAGTATAAGATAGAAAGTATAGAAGTAAAAAAAGAGTTTGTGGTTGAATGAATCGAATTAGAATATGAATAGAGTAATTTGAAACGAAAAACGTGAAGTACTTTGTTGTAAACAATGAAACGTTGCCGTTGTACAGTTCACAAGATCACACGATCGGTTATCACGTGCGAAGTGATCCGATCGATTCAGCTACTGTCAGTAGACAGTCACGAAGTACTATTAAATGTAGCACTGTCACGAAATTAATTATATTGGTCCCGACGATCAATGACCGCAAATCGAGCTTGATCGCTTAAAATAAATGTCACGCAACATTTTCATAAATAGTCAATGACGTCGCGCAACACTGAGTCCAACACTCACGACCAGATGGCGTCGTTATGCACTTTTGAAGTTCACGATCGATGTTAGCGCACCGTCATTACAATTCACATCGTTGAACAGTTTCATTCGAAAACTATGATAGTGTTGAGCACCTGTTTAGCTGACTCATAGCGAACGATTATACATGCAAATTTATCAGACCATTCTCGGAATTTATTGCAAAAAAAGGACACATTTCCAGAAATCTTAAGAATAAAGTTCAAAGATACAGTATTAAATGCAAATTATTCAAAATATTATGTCACCAGGCAAACAAAAACGTAAACTGGTGTGCACTGTTTACATAGTCAAGAGACGTACGTTAGTTTGTGAATCAAGTTTGCAACGGTCAGTTTCGTTCGAGATCGACGCGTACTGTACTACACACATTCACACATTTGCGAATAAGGCAAAACGATCACTTCCACAGCGGCCAGTGGTGGTCACTTGTTGGGTGACGGCAGCAAGCGTCCATTTGAAGAGCAAGAGCACATGCACAAACACTGCTGCTAAGTGATGATAATAGCGATGATTGTGGGTGGACGCTCATTCACACTCACACGCGGCCACTTTGCTGGGGAGGAAGGAGGTGGTCACTGCAACCAGTCAAGGTGCAAAAATATGGCACATATCCACAGTAGGTTAGTTCCGTATTTCTTCGAATGTCAACACGGCCGATTCTAAGTAGGACATTAGAAGTGATGGTTTTTCCTAAAATGTGCAGTATGATTTGATAATTAGCTATGGAAAACAAATAAGGCCGATCGGGTTAGATCATATGGTGGGTGTTTGTCTTTTATTTAGCAGTTAAAAGATTCTCAACATTTTTTTTTTGAACCATCCTAATGGACAATTATAACAACAGAGGCCACAGCTGAGCAGCGAAGCTGCTAGATCTTCAATCGACGAATGTCGCGAAAAATAGCGAGATCGCGGATGGTTTTGTTGTTATTTATTTACCTACTTTTATTTTTTCCTCACTGCTGACTAGTTGTTCGTTCTTTCTGTGCCTTGTCCGCACGTGGAATGCAGCTCGTAACAGATGCTGAAGTGTTTGGGAAATGAGTCAACTTTTAATGACGATTTATTGGAATCGCATGATTATGATTATGGGAATCGTTTTCGAGCTGAATGAACGACTTACGGGTCGTTTAGTTCGTGCTGTAACTAGACATGTCTTTTGTTTCTTGGTGTTAGTAATTGAGAAATTAGGTTGAAAATTATTAACCGTCAGCGAGTCGAACATTTCCCAGGGATCCAATTAAATTGCAGTATAATAATTAGCTTCTTGGGTGAGCGTAGAATAGTAGTAGAATGAAACTAGAAGAATCTGTTAAACGATAAAGACGAAAATTTTACTCTTAGGACTACTATTTATTTATTATACTGACAGATTCGTATTTCGTCTTTGATTAGAAAGTTTCATCAGTGTCTATTTCAAAGATTGCAACAAAGTTTTTAAGCGTTGTTTATCTTTGCAATTAAGATATTGAAAATAATGTTTTTGCGTATTTCATTGAGTGCAGATTGTTCTACGCTGCTTGGGCTAGGAGTTAATAAATATGAAATCTCTGAATCATCTCGCCCTGAACCATCTAGTGTTACTATAGGTAGTTTTTGGTGGTCTTGTTACTGACTAATGTTTTATGGAAGAGTCTAAAATTTCTCGAGTTCGATCAGTTTTTGTGTTATGCAAAAATTTCTGTTTTATTTGTATGAGAGCACCCCCTTTCAGAAGGAGAAGGTGTCTCAAACAACCATAGAAAAAAAAATTCTGCTTGCTGAAACTCTTACATGCCAAATTTGGTTCCATTTGCTGGATTAGTTTTCGAGTTATGAGGAAATTTGTTTCATTTATTTGGGTGTGCCCCCTTCTAAAAGGGGGTCTTCTGCTTTCCAGATTCCACATACCAAATTTAGTTCCATTTGCTTAATTAGTTCTCGAGTTATGGGGAAATTCGTGTTTCATTTGTATGGGAGCCCTCCCTCTTAGAAGAGAGTGGGGCTCAATCTACCATAGAAAAAAAAATTGTCTTAAAAAATCCACGCATTCCAAAGGCAACATCTATTTAGTACGAATTTAGAGTCTCAATTCACCATAGAACAAATTGCTTTCTTTAAAAACACATGGCAAATTTGGTTCTATTTGCTTGATTAGTTCTCGAGTTATGCAGAAATTTGTGTTTCATTTGTATGTGAGCCCCCCCTTTTAAGGGGGGGAGAGATCTCTAACCATCATAAGAACGTTTTTCGGCCCCAAAAACTTCTGCATGTAAATTTTCACGCCGATCGGTTCTGTAGTTTTCGATTCTATAAGGAACATACAGACAGACAGACAGAGATTCATTTTTATATGTATAGATTTTCTGAAAAAATAGGAGACTACAAATTTTTAAATACCATTTTGGTTCATAAGTCCCGTCCCGTGTATAAAATTTCATAAAATTCACAACTTTGAAAAACACGCAATCAAGAAGTGATTTTGCTACACGACTACGCTCGGACAGTTAGAGCTAAACGAATAAATAAAACCAACCATTGTTGCCTTAGGCAACTGTAGGCATAAACTAGACCCTACAGTGCTTCACAGTTCCTCGTAGTACCAGTCGAGATACGAGCAACTTTAGTGGAGATCGAGTAACCAACCCCGGTGAAAGCCAAGGTCGTATGCTAACAGGCAAGGAAGGCTCGTTTGAGCTTCGTTGGTCATACGCCGAGAGAGCGGGTTGATGCCGTAGGCCTTGCTAACCGCCTCCATGAAAACCTAATAATGAACGATGAACAATGAAATTCGGACTGGAACAATCGGAACAGACCCATACGACGAAAAAGGACTATTGATTGGAAACTCGGGACGTCGATCTCGATCACTTAACTTCCAGGGAAGCTCTCGGGTGCTCTCCAACGTATTGATTAGATGGACATACCATCTACCAGAGCTACAGCAATAGTGATGGACGAAATGTTTATAGTGATGGACGAAATGCGGAAACCGGTGATTGGGCGGAAGTTAATTATTCTTCGAATGTGCTGGTTCTAAGTAACATCAACGTACACATGCTCGGGCCTGAGGATACCGATGACGACAAAAAGTTGGAGCGCAGTTGGAGCGAGAATACGACCGCTACCCAAAATATATCAAGATCGTTGGGGATTTCAATGTTGAGGCCAGGAGAAAGAATACAAACCGGTGACTGGAGGGTTCAGTGTACACCCGCTGAAACGAAATGGGCTTAAGACTTATCGACTTTGTGACCTTCTAGAACATGACCGTACGGAGGTCACTAAATCAGACAGATTCATAGATCAACCACGTTTTGATCGACTGTCGGCACTTCTCAGACATCATTGATGTTAGATCCGATTGAAACGCTAACATTGACTCAGACCACTATCTAGTGATGTTTAAGATGCGCCCTTAACCATCACTAGATAGAAACTCTTCTTTGTGAACAACATTCGGTACCGACGCCAGCATCGGATAAATCTCGCGCGGCAAAAGCAACCAGACGTCGCTGTAAACTACTCGCATTTACTCGAAGCTGCGCTACCGGAAGAGGACGGACTCCATGAAAACAGTCATTTGCAGTATAGTGGAGAACTCCATCGGGCACGTAGCACGGAATCAACGGAACGACTGGTTTGACGATGACTGTAGGAGGGCGATGGATGAAGAGAATGCTGCGCGAGCGGCAAGGATGCACAGTACCACACCTCAGAACATAGGAAGATACAGATAGAAGAATATGCAGCGAACCCAAATATTACAGGAGCAAAACCGCTTTATGGAAGAGCGGGAGTGTGCGGAATTGAAGCGTCTGCATCGTTTTCAGAAAACGCCAGATTTTTACCAGAAACTGAACGGATCCCGCGGCCCAGTTAGTTTCGAGGTACGATGCTGGTCTGACAAGCCAGTCGGCATATGTTCGAATCTCGACTAGGCGGCGCTGTTAGATAGAGTCAGAAGAATTTTTGCATTAGCCTCGTAACTATCCTGCACTTTAATAGCTGGCCGCGATGTCTGTCGAGGCTTTCCTTTTTTGATCAGCTTTTCTCGTCCTATTTTAATAAGCAAAGCTCCGCTCCGATGCCATTTTTCTCAGCCGATTTTTTGTTCTTTAGATGCAGGTTCCTCGTGTCTGTTGTCGCACAGTCGAAATTGCTTTCCCCATCGCTATGGTTCTCCGCCTGGGCACCATGCTGGTGTTCATCGAAATGCTGCTTCCACCTTCCGACCACTCCACGATCGTCCGTCAAAATATTGCCATTCTTATCCTGTGACCTTTCGACTCACGGCACAAAGCCTTTGCGAGATTCGTTGAGTCTCTGATAGAACTTCCGTATGTCGTGAAAGCGATACAGCTGCTCGAGTTCTTCGCACTCCTTCTCCCCTTGGTGGCGCTTCTTCTCCTTGAAGAGTCGGCTTTGCTGTCTCCGCTTCTGTTTGTATCGCTCCACATTCTGACGGGTGGCTCTACGTAGCATTTGTACCCGCGCTGCGTTCTTCTCAGCCAATATCTGCTGGCATTCCTCGTCAAATCATTCGTTATGTCGATTCGGTGCCACACGGCCTAGGACGTTCTCCGCTATGCTTCTCATGGCTGTTTTCACGGCATTCCAACAGTCCTCAAGAGGGGCTTCATCCAGCTCACCCTCTTCCGGTAGCGCGGTTTCGAGAGATAACGCGTAGTTTTCGGCGACATCCGGTTGCTTCCGTCGCGCTAGATTATACCATGGCGGGCGCTGGAATCGTATATTGTTCACAACAGAATGCCACAACAATGCCGCCTACAAAGTGCTGTCCCAAATCATTTTCCGCCGACTATCACCAATTACAAGCAGATTTGTGGGAATTCGTCAAGCCGGTTTGCTGAAGGACAATCCACAACGGATTAAATATTTACACTGTGGCAGATCCTCCACAAAGGCAGTGAATACTTTAAAGCTGCATAAGATACCATCGACCGACCGTTATCTATCTGTACCTGTAGAGTTACAAGATACTAATTATTTACAGCAGCAGTTATGACGTATGTGGTAGTAAATGCTCAAGCTTATGGTTGCTTCTCAATTTTTATTGAATTTAATTTTAGTTTTAGCTGAACCAGACTCTTGAATAACTTCAAAATACATTAGAGTAGTCCTCCGGTAATGCTATGAAACATAAATTGGCACAAGTAATGGACAAAAACATTACGTTGTCCGTTTGGTTGAACATACCGAAGCAGAAACATTCAGTTTTACGTCAATAAAATTCACATGGGCAGTAGACTTTAACACTTTAGTTCTAGACTCTAGAATTTGACCTGCTTATATTGAATATAAAAACAAACAGCTGATACTGACCAGTCATAACACTCGAGTTTATCCTCAAATCACGTGGATATTCTAACCATTGCGATATCCTACGCACGTATACTTCAAACGTGATATCTATCATGTGGGTGCCATACTACGTTTGAACGTACCAGTTAGTAGTAAGGTTAAAGCAGTCAGCCATAGTGCCATTGTGTTGATTAGATATATTTTTTATCAACAAAGATAAAAGGAATCCCCCACCGCAGTGGGTTTAAATACAATATGGTATTGTATTTGTTTTGGATGGGAATGTTTTTGTAAATTAATTTTTGATACCAGACCTATATAGTTAAGCAGCTTTTAGGTAATGACGCTTTAGCTTTCGATGATGAAATTTGGCATGGTTCGATTTTGGCAACAAAAGTATCCGTTTTTGACACCACAAAATATTTCTCGTCCAAAAATATGCTTAAATATCAGTCATTTTTCGCATACATGCTTTTGACGAAAAAATGATGCCCTTAGTGTGTCCATGAAAAAAAATTTGCGGAGAATGTTTCGAACAATAATATTTTTATTGCCGTCGGACTACGTCTTGCCGCAGGTTGCCAAAAACTTATTTGCACCGGACGGATAGCTCTTGGCGGACTTTATAAACGTAAAATGGTTGCAATCGGTGATTAATAATATTCATTCAATTTTCAACGCATTTACATTCAATTTTTCATCAATAAGGGATCTCGATTTTGATACGGTTTTGATGTTGGCAACATAGGCGACACGCACTTGTTGCTAAATTCGAAATCCTGCTATAGTAGTCGATCAAGCACCAATGCTTAGAACTAAAGTTTTCCTTTGGTTTATCTGTCGAATACCCGGAACTTAATTAAAGCGTTCATCGTTAACGTACTGAAAAAAACACACACACATCAACTAAAAACCTTTCGTAAGCGATTTGCTCATTTCACGACCAGGTATTGTTGTTTTTGTATTTGGATTTTTATTTGATTAGATACAATATTCTGTTTATAATATTAAATGTCAGTATAAATTTAATTTCCAATTAATTAAAAATCAACTATCAAGAAACAAAATTAACGAAAATGTAAATAAACCTATCTAAACTGCCTGCCTGATTAAGATCGGTTGAATCAAATTGGCTGTACTGCGCTTTGTTTACCTTTCCTCTTTCTCTGGTTAAAAACGGTAGCCGAGAGAAAACTTCCAAGATAAATAACCTACTGAACGATTCTTAAGTGGCACTTTCACAAACCGAAAATAAAGCAAATAGAAATCAGTAGGGTCTGGGAGCTGCTTTGCTTTAACTGAAAACCGTCTGGGTGAGCTTCTTTGGATCTCTTTAAAAGGTGAACGCACATGCTAATGTAGAACGCAATATGTTTCTTAATTATTATTATTGAATGTGTTCAAAGTAGCTCGTATCAACGGTGCTGTACAGATTATGAGCACGGTAGAATAGTGTGACTAACATATTTAGAATCGAATTTGAAAGGTCGAGTTCGGATCTATGCGCATCGTTCAATGCAAGGTAAAAATCCAGATTCATCAAAATGGTATTTTTGCCAGCTTTTGGCTGTAGCATGAAGAACGAGCGACACAATTTTAGCTATTTTTAGTATGACCAACCATCAAAACTGGTATCGGATTCGGTGTTCTATAATAAATTTTAAAATGGTTGAAGCTTTCGGAAAATCAGCCAACGGTCATGCGTCTACGGCGAAGTCATGTGCAGCGTTGCGCATCTGTTTGGATATGCACCAGAATTGATGCCTGAAATAGAACTACGACGCTAGAAACCGGTCGGTCCACAATTGATGATATGTCGTCAAACGATCTGCCGGTGTTAGAAGAAGACTGACAACCCAGCTGAACGAACGTAATTTTCTGGGACACTTATTTCCCCTAACAGATTTTCTGAACGAGATTTGCGGATGGGCATCATTCGACCGCTTTGTTTCATTTACAGCAAAAAGAAAAAAAAATAAGATTAACTTACAGCTCCTCGCGCTGCCGTTGTGACAACACCATTTTCATGTTTTTGATGACGGTAGTAATAGTGAGGCTTTATGTTTGGTTCCAACCACTGGTATATATCGTTGCTCGTTCTGGTTTGATTATCTAGAAAAATCCACCAGACTGCGGCTTTCCCAAGCACACACAGTCGTCGGCAGCCAGTTCCGACAAATGCAGAAACTATGACTTCACCTTTCACTACCACTACTACTATCACTAAACCAATGTGGTTGCGAGATCACTGCTCAAATACGGACGAAAACTGATCATCCGCCGTCACTATTTCACTCACTTCCTATTCGGGTAAACACTTTTTAGTGCCGAAATATCACACACACAATAAATGGCAATAAAACAAAAAAATAAAGGTAATCTTCAATATCGATTTTCCACTGCTGAATGCTTCAATCAGAAATAAACGAACGTGTAGACGATATTTCCGAGGTCACTAAAAACAACAGACAGAGATAGAGGGTTTCACTGCCTAAAATTAAAATTTCTTGCTGTGCTCCGCAATAGAATCATCTGAAAAGAAACAAGGAAAAAGACATTAGACATGTTGTATCAGCTGTTAACAGGGGAAGGAACATTAACCTTTCGATAAAAACTGAAATCCTAAAAAATTGCTAAAGATTTCTTGGCACTTTATCTTTGGCAGACGATTTACATACATTCGTAATTTAAAATATTAATGTATCATTACATACAATCATAACTTTTTTATATTTTGAAGGTTCAAATGTTGCTTCTGTCAGTTATGCCTTTTTAGAAATATGAAAAATATTGCTTTTTTTCAAGCGTTTTGGAACATACGCTTACAACGATAAATCTAATGTAATGCTCATAAACGTCACACAAATGAATGCAAAACTCCGAATAATGATCTCTATAAAAGCCGAGAGCTGCATTAGCGTTATAAATCTTAGACAACCATTCCAGAAATGCTTGGAAATCAATTTGGTACATTTCAAATGGTAAACTTGCCATTTTCGGAACGATTACCAGCACCGGTGGTAAACTCACCTTGAGACGATGGTACTTGCATCGATTGAACTCAAGTTCGCACCCACTCGCACACGTTCCAGAGAATACTGCGCGAACAGTGCCCTCCTTGGCTGACTCAGTGCACGAAGTTCATCTTCAAATGCCAGTCAGTCACCAGCACCACGCTCGATCATGATGGAACCACTCTACTTGAATGCCTAATGCCAGGTTCAAATTGCCCTTTGCCGGAGGTAGGTATTGTTTACTAAGCCAGATCAACAATGAAAACAAAAACAAAACCTAGCCGCAAGTAAAAGTTTAAATCGTTGCTACGATTCCGAAACCGCATCTTTGTGCACCCTCACTGACTTCGTGTGGTTCACTGTCTGTCACGCAGCGGAACGGGTGCTTAGTATTCACATTTACTTACAAGCGAACGAGGTACCGCAGGTTTGACACTTGATATGACTTCATTTTCACATTGTGCTTGTCACCGAATGCGGAGACAACGAACAGATGGCGATGCGAACCTTATTTTCTCCATTCCCCCGGGGCGTGCACAAATCAAATGGTCATACTTTCGTCTAAGCTAGTATTCATCGGTCAGTTGAGTACTATTTTTTACTTGGTGACTGTGAGATATTTGCTGTTGTCAAATAACATAGACATGAGGCATGCGCCAAGGGATAAAAAATTCAAACACTCGCAATATGCATCTGCCAAATTGTGAATTTCATGCAATTTGCAATAAATTCCAGCCGCACACCCGACGTTTCACTATCCCAAGAAGCATGCTGCCATAGAATGACTACAGGATGAAGCTGATAACGATGTTATGGAATATTTATGTTTTAATTTGCACTCTTGTCTGTTCCAAACGTGATTAGCGTACAGCTGGCTCGACATGAGCCGAATGTTTAGCAGAATAAGCGAGAGACATGAAAATTTACTTCTTCCCAAATTGCTTGTAATGAATGCATAAATTAGTAACAGAAGTTCATTTAAATCGTGTCGATGAGGGGTACAACTTTGGAAGTATTTTCTCAAACACAAATATTCGAATGAATGTGTATTTTATTCGTTTATCTAAGTAGTTAACAGGATCCTATGTATAGTAAAAAACTAGTTTTCAATGTTAGAAATATTTTAGGCGATAATTTTTTTTAATATATTCAGAATTTAACTGGTTTTGAGCAACTTGTTGAGATTGTAAACAAGAACGCTCACAAGTTTACTCTGGTCAGTTTCGAAACGCGGAAAAAATGACAGTCACCGTCACTACACACTCGACAGCCCACTAAACAATATGCAAATTAACGTGGCTTGTTTAATTTTGGCTCTGATCTCAGCTACTACTACGATGAACGCGTACGGAACGGCATTGAACTGAAACAATCAAAACAAACTACGCTAAAATAATTTTGACACTGTTTTGAGATATTTTTTGAGATACGGAATCGAAACTTATATAGCAATTTTCGAGGATTGATTGATATGTTTATCATTATATCAGAGATTATCAGAACTATCCAGAAATTCGAAGTCGAAAAAGTGATAACTAAGAAATAAAAGGATCTATACTAAATTATGTTTTGACGTCTTTCGAATAATTCTCGGGTAATTTTTCAAATAGACCTATGTGACAATGAGACATTCTCTTCGTGTCTCCTCTGTTCCGCTTTTTATGGCGATACTAATGCATTTTAATACATCAGCTTTGCTTGAATCGGTTGCCGGAGTCACTGGCTACCTAAATGTTTTAAAAATTTTCTTTTCAATGCATAGTGTCGTCGCCCCGCTAGTAAACACAAAGTTAGATTAAACTTCTCAGTCGGTGGTCTCTACAGTAGGTGGAGGAAGAGGCACAATTTGTGTTTAAAAATAGCCCAACCCATGTCGCTACGTTAATAAGGGGGGTTGTGCAGACTCCTTTCGTCCAGCGCCTCTGTGGTTCATAGGTACATGAGTACCAACGAGCCACATGCCCTAGCGGGTGTTGTGGGTTCAAATCCGGTTATAATCTCAGATTATAGCTTGGTTCGGCCCATGCACCTTCTAGCATTGGACAAAAGGTAGGAGTCACAACGACAACTTGTTAAGCGTAGTTACCTATTACCCCCCGCCTTCCTTTCCACTCTTTCCCCACCATTACCAAAAAAATCCTTCTTCATTACTTTCCCTTACCGTCCCTTCATCAATTGTAGAACCATCGTTTCAAAAAATAGCAATCATCCGTTAATTGAATATTTTGTGAATTCTATTATATGTAGTAGAATCCAATGGTAAAAAATCTTTTACTAGTATAATAATTCTGTTCGTGAATATGTATTGTGATCAGTGCTCCAAAAATTACTAGCCCTGCATGAAGGCGAATATTAAACACATTCAGCGTATACAATTTAGGTCTTCGTAGTATTCTTTTATCTGTCAGCCCATGGACATTACTATTGAGCTGCTGACAGCGTTTCTCTATCTAGGGTTTCTACCCTTTGAAACAATTCATTCATGAATTGTTGTACTGAATGTTTACTTGACTATAGCCTATCAATCAATTTTCTCGCTCTTGACTGATATTTTACATCTTAAAGTTCAGTTTTTAAACTTCCTGCTTATTAAAATCAAACTAAGCCTAGAGGAAATGGCTAAAGGAAATGAATTAAAACTTCGGAGCAGTATTTACGTTTATTGTAATTTTGTTTGCCGTTGTCAGCAGTTCAAAATGAATGAATGATTCTCGTTTGATTACATTTACTGTTAACAAGAATGAATTAATGTAGAGAACAACACGAACATGAACGAAAGTGATTCGCTCGAATCATTGCTTTCAGGTTGACAATGCTGAGTTCATTTCATCTGTATGAGCAGTATATTGCATCAATTCAGGCGTATTGCACAAATTGATTTCAAAGCACTAATTCTGATAGACGGAAACAATGCAGTAAATACATTTTTAAGAACAGAATTCTTATTTAGGGCTTGAAAACTGTTTTAACATCCAACAATATAACGCTTGAACGTTAATGAGCTCAAGTGTTTGGTATTACTTAGATTGCACATCACATGGAGACGGGCTCTTAAGCATCTTTGGACAAACGCGATCGTCAAATTGGGATATTAAAAATTCAATTTTGATCCTCTGATCTTCCTTCTGAATCCAAACAGTTTCTAAGAAGAGTAGGTACTCGACTTTGATTATTTTTATTTTTGTAGTAACGTAAATTACACGTTACTAATGTATTGATTCAAAGCTGAGAAAACTTCACTTACTGTCGATGTGCATAATATTGGAATGGTTTAAAGAATACAAAACGCATTCAAGAACACATCAAATAAATTAGTTTAGATGGCTGAAAAAAAAGTATCGTCTAAGCTGCCTACAACTCCATTTGTGGAAAAGGTAGGCTTGCGATTGAGACTAGGTGCTGGTCTGCCAAAGATAAATTATATAAGCCAATGAATGAGCTGTTTTTTGCATGCTATTTAGTGCGTGAACATCACGAATATAAAAAACTCACAAAGGTGCTTACTCAACATAACCTTATGACATCCAAACGGCAAACTGGTCACGACGACCAACCATCATAGTGCACTTATATTTGAATTCAATTATTAAATACTAAGGTCATGCGGCGATTTTGGGGGGCTTAGTTTCTATAGATTTTATCACCGATCAAACCTAATGATAAAGCTGTGGTTGTGATTTCACTATTTCGGCGGACCTTATAACCTTCGTATTTGGAATAACTAGCGAATCAAACCTGATGGCACCGGGCGGACGAACAAATGTTTTCATCCACATTTCTTTTTTAGATTTTTCGAGTCATTTTCCCATAACCACAAATCATCAACAACAGAGGAAAAAGGTATCCACATAAATCCGTCGGAGGAACGAAAACGTATAATTACACTTATGTAGTACGGTGGTGGTGTCGAGGTGATCCCTCGTAACCCCTCATGTCAAATAAGTAGGAAATATCTGGCGGGTATAAGTGAAGATACATAAAAAGGTTCAATCAACATAAATTAAGTCACGAATCGTTGGTACACGGTATGACCACGAAAGTGGCAATATCGATCAGTTAAAGCCAAACAATAATGAAAAAAAAAACACGAAGACTTTAAAAAGTGAGAGTTTTTGCAGTGAGACCAACACGGCAACGGTGGCGGCGCATTCGCCGCTCCCGCTAACCATGAATTAAGCTATTAATTGCACTGTCACTCTCAAGTCACTCTCGAGTCATCGGAAGCGCCCTACCCATCTATTGGCGTAATCTGCCTAAATAGCCCCTAAGGGTCGACAAAGATCTGTTTTTATACTCATGGCCCGGCCGGATTGACGTGCATATGCGTAGCCGTTGACGGTGTCCCATCTCCCTTAAATAACCTGGGCTAGGCTGCCGACGAAGCTTTACTCGCTATTCATTTTTTAAACAGGAAAGTGTTTTTGGTTGCACAATCAAATATTGATATTACTATGCGTTATTCGTTATGAAGACCGGAGGTGGAGACAGATGCCTCCGCGATAGTAATGGTTCCAAAAGGGAGACACCCTGCTCGTCTCAGAAAAGATAGTTGAAAAGATACAAATCAGTGATTCCTTTCCGGTTTGCCCCTTTGTGAGGTAGAGGCAATATAGTTGCCAGTAAAATCAGCAATTATCTTAACTGATTCAACGGCATTTCAACAGCATCATCACTTTTATGTCAAGTAAGTAAGCAGGTAAGTTGTTTGGTTTTTACTTCGTTCAACACATCTGCGTCCACTTATTTACGTTTATATCACCTTTATTATATTCTGTATCGCTTTCTGATCAATGACCTTAGAGAAGAGTCACTAACGGATGGGAAGTAGCCATCTCAGAAGACCCTGAAACAACATGGATGTCTTTTGCGTGATTGTGTAACTTTGTGTAGAGCCATTCCACGTGAAATCGTCCTAAAAAGCTGGAATCTAAAGTGAACCTGTCTGATTCGAACTTTACTTTAAGTGTTTGATAGGAGGAAATGTGGCCCTCTCACTGATATTGACATCATTTTGATTCAAACTCATAGGGCGTATTTATTTTCATGGGTATTATGTTTGAAAAATAGTATCTCAAAATCTGTCGATTACTGCTAAACTTTCTCTACTGATGAGTTGTAGAAAATTGATTTCTAAACATGAAAAAAAACTACCAGTTTTTCGAAAATCAGAAACAAAACTTAAATTTACATAACAAAAACATACGATTTTTATTTCTTTTTAATTTTTCTTTTGGAATAAAATAAAAGTAGTTTGCAATTCTGAGGTTTTTACTGAAAGTAGTTGAGAGTGTATTGTTTACATCGGCAGAGTTTCATCAAACTCGATTGGTCCATTACAGTGATATCGTTGGAACAAGAAAGGACGCATTTAAAAAATATCGGCACCAGCTTTTCAAAATATCGTATAACTACAAAATGTAAACAAACCGATTGAGGGTTTCTTTTTCTATGCTAGTCCAGCTGAAAATAACTCTCACTCGGTTTGTTTACATTGCAGTTACGAAAGACGAAAGCTTCTGTTTGCTTTTTTTTTATAGAACTTTTAGTAAGAGTTATGGTGTAGAGTATTAATCTTATGAACCTAGCTATAAAATCCGCTAATAGAAGACATAAAAACTAAACATTATAACTGGGGTGCGAAAAGCTCGTAGCTGTTGGTAGTGGACTAGAGTATGAAAAATTGTACGGTTATATCATTCATTAAACATTCCTGTTTGTGACTTCAATCAAATCTATGATCAAATTACGACAATCAAATATAATCGTACTTTTACTGTCTTCAAGAAAATTATAACAACGTATAGCCGCGAGTACGAATTATGAGTGAAGTCTTACAAATCTAAATGGCACAGGCCGCAATATAACAGTGACTACTCTGATCCGATCCGATGTACCGTTCCCACAAGCTGAGGACGTGACAAGAGGACGTTGAAGTTAATATGTTTTCGTTATAATCTGCCAAGAAGAGACGTGTTATTGCCAACCATCGCCAATCTTTTCTTGCACACCATTCATAATCACGATCTACAAGAGGCTAGCAGCAGCAGACAAAAGGTCTTTGACAGGCACCAAATTATGTCATCAATCGATGCTGGTTGGCAGTACACATACTTCAAAGAAGCTGTATGTACATGACTCATCGTCATCATGGAAGTAAAAGTAAGCGCTGAGATTCTTTACCTTATTCAAATGATTTTGACGGTGACATAAGTACATATAAGCAATAGAAAATTGAGGTTTGGCTTTGAGAAAATCGTTTCCAATGCGAATCATCCCAAATGGGTTCATCCGTTGTTAATCGGGTCAACGTTGGTGGTAACTGTTAGCCTTCTCCGGATGAGTTCGCTCGTTTGAATAGCGCCAGCATAATGATACAAAATGACGATAATGATGGAACGAAAGAAAAACGAAACTTGAGACCGTACAAATCAGTATTTAGACATTAGATATAATCGGATGCAAGCGTGACTGCAATAATACGATCGATAAGGTTAGGAAAATTGCAGTGCGGAAGGTCTGTTTGGTTTGAACACGTTCCAAGGGGAACAACGCACTCTGAGGTAATGATTTCCAACAATTTTTCTCAGTTATTTCAACAACTTCCTGCAACAGACGGACGACTGGAGTGTTCGCAGTGATCAACCGAATCTCAATAACTTGTTTATCGGCATCTTATTGGCCCTCTTTCCTCCTTGTTACCTCGGTTGCATTCGCCACGCTCCGACACCGGGAACCTATAATCTGCACTCTCCAGATAAAACAACACCCGTCGGTTGAGTTTTTCCGCCTATGTGTCATTATGTGAGACCGAATATTTTCAATTTATTTCACTTCGTGTTTCCCTTCGGCTTAGTGGTGTGGATGCTCGGGCAATGGGAAGAGGCCGGATTGAAATTTATGCTGTTGCATAGTTTAGTTGAAAAAAACTCGTCTTTCAGTCTCGTATCTTGCTACGCTACTGGCATAACCCTGCGAGGATAGTTAATTTGAACGAGAAAAAAGTTCGAAATGGCTGGCTAAGCGGAAGTAGTTTTTTACTTTATTAGAATTGAGTAGAGATTTTCTTTATGATTTCTTGGTTTTAGTGTGCAAAATTGTTGATAGCACGTTTCCGGTGTCAGAAACAGACGCAGCGCCTCAAATTAAAATTACATTCACGTAGAAGATCCACGTTGGCTGGTAAACGGATCCTGAAGATAATTCCATTATGACGAAAGAAACTTGCATAAGAATTTGGAGAGTGGTAAGCTTAACTGGAAACACGCGAACCATTTTTCATTCGATGTTAACAATCGGCATAAGTTTCTCTTGGAATGGCAAAACTTTAATACCGGCAACTGCCTCAACTGCCATACTTCATATCGATCTAGATGAAAAGTTGATTTACTAACCAACCGGTTTCCGGTGGTTTCCGCAAGGTAAATAAAAAAAAGCAACAAACAAAATCAACAACTACTCTCAGCGATCCAATTGCTCAGTTTGGGCTGTGATAGATTTTCTTAAATGGCAAAATCTTCACCCATTAACGGTAGCGAGCGAAGAGCGATAAGTGAAAGTATATCTTAAACTTTTTGCTTGCTGATTCAACTAAATTAGGTAATTACCAATTGTTTTGTTGTTCGACATAGTGGGAAATCTAGCGAATCAGCTACTAGCGATTCATCAAAATTTTTACTGTGCAGTGAGTGCCTGCCATGGCGAAAGCGTGATGAACGAGTTTTCAGGAAACACACAATGGGCCTAACCGAACAATGGCGACGACACCTTTCGGTAAACATTTGATGATGTTTGCCAATACTCTATTTGGCAATTGGGCTGTACCGCTAAATGGGCTTGTTATAGTGCAAATTGGAGGGGTACGATAAAAAAAATAAAATAAAAAAAAATGTTACAATTAACATGGTGCTATTGCATTATACTTGCAGGGTGTCTTGGAGTATTATTCCTTTAAGTATTTTCAAACAACCAATTGGCAGTATTTTCCCAGTGAAAGTGAAAAAAGTTGGTTATGTAGTTTATTTTTCTTTGGCAAGCATGAATACTGAACGTAAGCTCATTAAGAAACCCATTTGCAGAATTTGTGTCGCTGGTGTCACAAGCCTGAACCCAGTCTGATTTAGAGTTCGTTTGCTTGTATTCATTTGTCGCACACATAAAGACTTTATTGCAGGTCTGTTTACTGGCTGTGATAGATGAATGGAAGAATCAATTTCAAAAAGAAATTGGTAAGAACGAAAAAAGTTTGTGATGAAAATGTAAACGATTCAATCAGATTTGTTGATTTTAGTTTACTTATCCTTTGTGGATTCAACAGCGCCCGAATATTGGTCGGATGTTTTCTATGTTACACTCTACATTTTTTTTGCTAACGATATGCTAACGATAGGGTACACTAGAATCTCTTTTTACGGCCATTTATTTTACGTCACTTCGTTCTACGTCCAAAATTTGAATAACGTCCCCTCGTTTGCACAGTTGTTGGTACAGTTACGCATCAACGTTATGCAATCGTGCTCATTGTGCGGGTTTTGGAAAAATAAATATGCTTCGTAGTGGTCGGGCACCTAAAGACTAATATAGAGCTAATCAGTAACTTTTAAACGTTTACTAGAAGTAGTCAAGTTTTTTGAGAGTGTCGTATGGTCTAGCGCTGAGGTCACTCACACGCGAGCGGGTATGAGAACGCTTCCGCCACTGACGCAAGCCTACGGTAAATAACCACCGGTGCTTTGTGAATATATTCTGCTACCTACACATTCGCGAATGCACAGCCTCGTAGCGTCTTTCTGCACAGCTCACTCACGAGGCCAGTAACTCTGGAGCAGCCAACAGCCCATGAGCCACACTAAGTAGTATAGATACAGATTTTGCTTTGCTTTTTATTTTCTTCTTCATCTTACGCCGTCCCTTACACACGCGATTGAGAGCGTGAGCCCTCGCGAGTAATCGGTATCAGCTGCTCGGGTTGCAATGACGAACGAGAGCGACGACCGTGGCTGGCACCCAAATACACACTCGCAAAAACTCGTCGCAATACCGTCAAACGGAGTAATTTGCAACAGCAGGGTAACATGCAACAACGCTATATCGATCCAATTTGTTGTACTTTTTGACCTGTTACTTCTATTTTGGATCTATATCAGTCACTGAATCTTGTTGTTAACAAGGATGCCTTAGATACTGTTATGTTGATTTTCTGCCGTTTTGGTGATTTTAAAAAATCCCACAAGATGGTGTCAAATTCATCGTCAGTTTTTCGTCTTTAAAACGTTTGTGTCGTCCACAAGCACTTCAAATAAAAGAAGCCTAACATATATTTTTTATAGCACAATGAATGATAAGAAAACAAAATAATTGATTTATGATGACTAGTTTTAGACTAATCTCAGGTTTTTAGTCTTGACCTTGAAATGCGGTCATACACATATATTAATATTTTTTGAAACGATGATTGATCTACAATTGATGATGCTTTTCCCTTCCTTCACCAAAAAAAAAAATTCATTTCTTCCCCTACCGTCCCTTCATCAATTGTAGAACCATCGTTTCAAAAAATGACTAGTTTTGTTTATCCTGCTTGTTACCACATTATTCGTAAAACAAGTACTTAAACAGGGTAACTTGTAACAGCTGGTAGATATAAAAAGCTGTGTTCCGTTAACTTCACGAGGTAAGTTATCATTTAATTTTGCATCCAGCAAAACTAAAGCACACCTGAAGAGTGTAAGATACTTTCGGTAAGTCGGAAATATGCCAGTTTTTCTCTGGATATACTGACAATGGCCACAGAAGAGGCCAAAAAGAAAATGTCCTAACTGAGAAACATGAAACTGAGAAATGAACATTCATATATTACGTAACCAAGATATCGATGATTTTTAACTCCCCCGCTCTACTTCGTGACGTGATTTTGCATAGTAGATTTACGACGTGTAATGAGTTGTTACACAACTCCCGTTTCCCTAAGTGTGTTACGTAATATATGAATAGTCTTTAAAGAAGGCACCTCCATTGGATCCAGACACGGAATATCAACTGCATGAATATAAAAAGTTTAGTTCGTAAATTCCGTTACGGGGCTTATAAATTATTTTCACAAACGTGACATATAAATATGAGAATATGAGAAACTCATATAAATTATGAATTCATTAAATTTCCAACAAATATTGCTTGTTGCAAGTTACCCCGTTTAAGGAGTTACTAGTAACAAATTAGTTAAGAAGTTGTACAACAGCCAATATTGATCGCATATTTTTTCTCACTATTTGAAATTGTTCTGTCCTAGACCTAATAACTTTTTATTAATTAAATGTCCTCAAATGTACTATAGATAAGTTTTTACTTGCACTCATAGTTGAGAACTGTTGCAAGTTACTCCGCTTGACGGTACATGATAAAATAAGAGCGAGAGTTCGAAAGAGATGCCCATGCCAGCATGTTTGCTAGAACGAGAACGCGTGTATGTGAAAATTAGACCACAAGAGTGCGAGCTCAGCAACATTTTAATGGCGGGTGTTGTGGGTTCGAATCCGGTTATAATCTCAGATTACAGCTTGGTTCGACTCCTGCACCTTCCAGCATTGGACAAAAGGTAGGAGTCAAAATGACTACTTGTCAAGCGTAGCTACCAAACCCCCCCCCCCTTTCTTTCCGCTCTTCCCCTCCTTCACCAAAAAAATTTTCATTTCTTTCCCCTACCGTCCCTTCATCAATTGTAGAACCATCGTTTCAAAAAATATTAATATATATGTATGACCGCATTTCAAGGTCAAGACTAAAAACTTGAGATTAGTCTATTACTTGGGAAATTGGTTGTGGGGTCGGAATGAACAATGATGCCAACTTTGATTGATATGGCTGATAGTCGAACCTAAACCTTGTGTCAGTTTGAGGTGGAATGACCCGTATATATTTGTTATTAGCATTATACATAGTAAATATTAATGCAGACAAATTGTGTGTTTGGGCTCTAACAAACACCAGGATTAGACACACAAGCCGAAATGTTTTCGATTAACTTGAGACATAATATTTACGTGCAGCAAACATTAATTATTTATTTATTTATTTACAAACGATTATTTCTCTGACCCTTTGGCTCGTAAAGTCTGACTAGCTTAACAACTAACAATAAATTTGGCTTTTATTTTTGTTACTACGTAAAAAACATTAACAAGAAAAAAGGATATTATTTTATTTCAAAACACCGTACAGTGTACAACTACAAACAAAATCAATTAGATTTTAAATTACACATTTGAGAATTGATTTGACAATACATTAGTCTTCATGCATGATTTAAAGTTGCTTATTGTGAGTCATTTCAAAGCTTCATCTAAGTTGTTGTAGAGAGCTGTTGCTTTATTCAACACCGAGTGTTGACCGAACTTGGTGGTGTTACTCCTGCTGGTAGTTATGTTGTCTCTGCCTCTAGTTTGACGCTGGTGTCGTTCCGAGACTCTGCTCAACACGGTATTACTGCGGACAGATTTCTGAAGAATTTGGTGAATATGTAAGCAAGCTGTGTTGGTATAAACTCTCTCGACCTTCAACAGTTGATGTTTAGTATGAATATACTCCGTCGATGTTCTCCAAGAGTATCCGAAAAGGTGCTTGATGGTTTTGTTCTGGATGACTTGCAGAGGTTTTATTGCTGATTTGTTTGCTGCTCCCCACACAAGTATACCATACACTAGATGACTGTGAAACATTGTATAATACAGACTGCGCTTAGTATCAAGTGGGACCAAATCACTGATTCTTTTGAATACACCTGCAACTTGTGCCAGTTTAGCACCCAGTTTAGTGATATGCTGAATCCACTTAAGTTCACTGTCCAACCAAACCCCCAGATACTTAAATTCATCTATTTTTTCGATACAATTTCCGTTGTAGGAGATATTCAACAAGAGGGATTTAGGAGCATTGAACAACATGTACTTTGTTTTTGCTATGTTCACAGTTAGCTTATGCAGATGCATCCAATCCCGTAGCATACGAAGATCATCGTTTATGGCTTGTTCAAGCTGTTCACAGCTCATAACTGCGTAGATAAGTACAATGCTGCCAGCATACATAAATAGCGTTCCACGCAGAGGCACATTCTTCAGGCTGTTCATGTAGCAGTTAAACAGTGTTGGTCCAAGTGTACTTCCTTGAACTACTCCATACTTAACGTTTCTTCTAGAGCTACTAACAGGGTTACCGTGAACGAATTGAGAACGGGCTTCAAGAAAACTTCGGAACCACTGCATTGATCGACCAATTACCCCCAATTCACTCAAACATTAATTGTTGTTCACAACACACGTAGGAACGTCGGAAGTTAGCTTCCTCATCTGATGCCTTGATCAGTTTCGTGCCTGTAACAAAAACAATCGAAAGCGAGCGCTTCAAGTTTACATTGTCTTCCGTCCAATATGCCCAATCTGCGCCTAAATGGTTGTGTGACATTTCACACATAGGCTGACATTCGAAAATTAGCGCTGCTGATCATCCGAATGGTTCACAGCAACATTTCGGAACGCGCTCCAATGTGCACACAGACATTAACAGACGACCCGTAAAATATGTGCCAGCGATCGAGCACAGCCTATTTGAGCGTTGTTTTGTTTTCCTCGTCGAGGAAAAACTATAATTTCGCTGCTCTAAAAGTGATGCTTTTTTAATTAAAGGTTAATAAAAGCGAGTGCAGTTGCACGATGAATTTACATAAATGCTTTATTGCGATAATTCTTGTTGTGTTTCGTTGCCAAACATACGTCGTTGATTTTTGTAGTTAACGTTTCAGAAACTCTAATAATGCTTTTAGAGTCGCCCATAATATCTCTTCAGTCTGACTGATAACTCTTGATGTTAATTTTTGTTTGTTTGACTACTAGTTTAATTCAAAAGTTATGAGTAAAAATGTGCTTTTGTATGACGAGGCTAATAAACTTATCCATATTTCTCAGCGATTCTGACCTGATTCGAATGCTTTCGGTAGGATTTGAATAGTATCGTACTCTAATTAAAGCTTATATATTTCTTGATTATTATTACGAAAAAAATAATAGAACTGTTCAGTTGCAACTTGGTTAGTAAGTCTTGTGAAAAATGGGTTTTTAATTTGAAATGATGTAAATAACAGTATTTGCTATGAAAGTGAAGTAAATATATATATCCGTACGACACACTTCAACCCGCATTCCATTATTAGTTGTTTTCCAACCGATGACACTTCACACAAGAAAGGCGCACATTTATCGCAAGGTGGATTAGGCTGGCTTTTTGCTTTCTATGCCATCGTACATTATAAGCTGTGCGCAATGCACTTTTTTCGAAACAACCAGCTACTTTGCATTCAATGATATGAAGCTGAATAAGCGTGGCAAAATGATTAGTATTGTTGAGCTTTCTGAAAGCAGCAGCATTTCGTATCTTTGTTTGTTCGAATGACCCGATGCACCGTGCATCGGCTGCAGCACAGCTATAGGTATCGAGAGGCATTGAATCAGGAAATGCGTTAGGGAAATGTATTTGAAAGTCTGGTTTGTTTATGAATCTGTAAATTATTATCAACGGCATTGTGTTGAAATGTATTATATTCAGCTATTATATCATTTTATGGGTTCATGGTTTTAAAGCCGACATACTTTTCTTAAAAGCGGCCTATCCGGAATTTTATTCGGGATATTAAAATCTTGCTACACCAGCGACAACTTTATGTGCTTTTATATTGCTTATACCAGTACAATGCCGATATTAAATGTTAGATGCCCGAGTTTTCAATCAGACCCGTAAAATATACTATTATTCTTAGTATCTGACGGTGGTTTTAGCACGTTCATGAGTAATCAAGTACGGTTGTGTCAAACAAATTTCCACCGCTTAGAGTGAGGTTTTTTCCGGTCGATTTTATATCACATAAGCATATAATTGAATACAACTTTGTTGCTTATATATGCATAGAGTTACTAACTTCCAAATGACACAACACTGTTACTGTATACCAACCGGTCATACTTTGAAGAAACAGCATGGTGCGCGACAGACTGGAAGACTTGTTTTGTAAGCATGAGCACACAGGTTCATTTAGCGAAAAGGTAAAAACTCAATCATGCTTCACCTTTCACTTTGCCCTCTTTCGGAGTCAGAGGTGTTGTTGCTTTTTGCGACGTGCAGGATTTACTCAGCGAGCAAAGAAGGGATCCTTGCCGTACCTATGTCGTATCTTTCTGCGCGTGCGCCGTCGACTTTTACAGACTTTCGATTGATACCCACGGAGAATTGTGTGAACGTAAGGTCTCACGGAAAGTGCACACCTTTGTTTCGTCGAAGTCCAGTTTTTACAACTTTCGCCGGTAGCAGCTATTGGTTTCGCAAATCAAAAACCAGAAAACATGTGGCATACCTACTTACCATCTAGTTGGTTGCGTAACAGGCTTCGGTTTATTAGCAAATTCAAGTCGATTTAAATTCGATCTTCTGTGGTGAAAACTGCACCTCTTACTTTCCGGTAGGATAGCAGCAATTAGTCCAACAATGAAATAATTGTGCATTTGCTTAATTAAAAGCTTTTTACTTATTGCCAAACAGTATGGGTAAAGGATAAAAAACATTTTTTTTTGCTTTTTACAATTACGGTTAGTACCGAAGAGCACACACTTTGATTTACTATTTAAATAGCTTTTGCAAAAAAACTCAATAAAAACAATCAACCAGGGTCCATGTCTGATCTACCCGTCATAATAGTAAATTATGCGTGGCTGAAGGGGACAGGAGGAACGAATAATGTATAATAGATGGAAAAAATATAAAATAAAAATACTAATTTGAAATAAACCGTACGCGAGAGCATGTTTAATCGTAATTAATGTTTATGTTCGTTTTATTATCGAAATTTATGACAACTTTATTAATACTCATCACACTAGTGAAGTGCAGATTGAATGTAAGAAATACAAAATAAGCAGAGGTTAACTGAGAGACGATGCGGCTTGTAAATTATACGTCAATTTTAGCAATTTTAATAAACACGCTGCATCCGACCATTTTATCAGGCAAGGCATTCTTATTACACATAGCTTTTGGCTCGATTAAAAAAACCATTTTAATGATTAACTAGCCGTAAATGGATAAATATTCAATGGGGAATTTTGCAATTGTCGCACAACTATGCATATAAGTTTTCGATATGCTTGATTTTTCGCGAATGAAAAAACCAAAAAAAATCTCATTTTTATGGAAAATATAATTTTTTGACGGTTTTTCGGCTTTTCAATCAAGTGGATATAGCAAACGATTACTATTTGCTTTTACTTTTCCGACGTTTCGTCGCTGACCAATTTTGATAAAGCGCGTAGCTTAAGCGCCACTCCTTTCGGAGGCTATCGCCAAGATCGTAATTTCCCGGATGAGACTGCTTTCTGCGAGTCCAGCTGGAATCCTTTCCAAGAAAAGAATCCAAATCGGTCCAGCTAGGTACACAAGCTTCAACCAATTTATTCACCTTTTATAGGTGTTATTTTCGATTGTATTTGAAGGAAATTATAACAGTTTTGAACCAAATCAGTTCATGATACATTTCAGATTTGTCCTAACTTATTCAAGGACACATTCTCTCGACTTTCGTTCTTGATCTTTCATCATTCGCCTTTCGGTTTCGTTTTTCCGTCTTTCTTTTTTCGTCGTTTGGTTGTCTCTTTCTTTAATATTTATTCAGTCTTTTTTTTGGATTACCTACGAATGACCGAAACACAAATGACCGAAATAAAAAATGGCATAATATAGCTAATGGCCAAATCACAAAAGGCCGAAACACGAATGACCGAACTTCATATTTGGCCGAAAATATTGACGGCCGATAACCTGCACAAACGTTGGGTACACGCTGTCCTTACTCACTGCCGCTCGTTCGGACTTAACTAAGGGATAATCCCTACTAGTCAGTAAACCTAGGAAAATGCATGCACCTAAATAGTAGTGGTTTCTGCGGGTGGGCTGCCCCCCTCCGCAGTGGCCGACGCTTCTGACGGCGGGTCACCGGCGCACACTCGCGGCCGTCTCGCCCTTAATCATTTAGGAAAAATTTGCTACTGACATGGTAAATAGTTCTCGCATTTGCGCTAAGTACTTTCAATCATCTATACCCTATAGTAAATAGTTGTGTTGCTTATTTTGTTTTTTGTTTGATCTAAGTTAGTAGTTAACTGCTTGCCAATTCATGTTTTTATTGAATAGTTATTTAGGCATTCCGAAAAAATTCGGCCTTTCGTGGTTCGACCGTTCGTGATTCGGCCTTTTGTGATTCGGCCTTTCATGATTCGGCCATCTGTGACTGTTGTTGAAATTCGGCCATTTGGATTTCGGCCATTCGTAATACGGCCATTCGGTACCAGCCCTTTTTTGTCATACTCTTTGGCCTCTTTCTGTCATGTTCATATTGTTTTCTTGCTGTCTTTTTCACGTTTGTTAGTAGTTTTTCGTTCTTTTTAACATCTAGCCTGTAGCCGCAAGGTTACCGAGTCTGCATTGGCATTCGCAGGTTTGAATCTTAGTAGAATCAGACCATTCGATGTCAAAGTAACTTTAGCATGGGTTTATTCTCAGGCCCCTCATCACCCTTCCTTCACGTTGAATTGTATATTATCCCGATATGGCCTATTGACAGTGCAAAAATGATTCTTATAGGTAAATGCACTGGTTTAGCTGCGCCAGGAATGGCTATAATTGGGGACAGCGCTACCATCTCTTTATTGTGTTTTCTTCGCATTTGTCGTCTTTTCATGGTCTTTTTACCATCTTTTCATTATACTTCCACCATCTATATTCGTAATTTTTAGACATCTGCTATCGACTTCTTCAGCGCTTTTTCTGCGGCTTCTTAGAGTTTTTGACGTCTTTTCTTCGTTTTCTTGTCACCTTTTCATCGTCTTTTGTCGTCGTTTCGCCGTTTTTGGCATTGTCTGCAATGTTACTTTTTTGTAATTTTTTCATGGTCCTGTTTGTTGTTAAAACAACACAACTGCTGTCTGTTTCTGTCTGTGTTTTTGTCGTTTTGCTGAGGTATATTCGTCTTTTTTTACACACTCACGTGTTCCCGTTCTAACAAATACGCAGAATCTCTTTAGGACACTCGCTCCTATTTTTTCAGGCACCGCGACGAGTTTTTGCGAGTGTAGCTGTCAGCCGCGGTCAACCCTCTCTCGTTCTTCATAGCTACCCGAGCAGCTGATACCGATTGCTCGCAAGAGCTCGCACTCATAATTGCGTGTGTAAGGGTGGGTGTAAGATGAGAAGACGAAGAAGAAAAAGTAATGCAAAATCTGCATTCATACAACCTAGTGTTCCTGACGGACTGTTGGTTGCTCACGAGTTGCTGGCCTCGTGAGTAAGCTATGCAGAAAGAGGCTTCGAGGCTGTGCATTCGCGAGTGTGTAGGTAGCAAAATGTATGCACACAGCATACATTCTTTTGATGTCGAAAAAGAGATATTTCTATAAGATTTCCAATGGTGTGATGCTTGTTTACGGCACACATTTATTTCCAGCAGGTTTTGCCAAAAGAAGGGCATTTTATCCTATTTTTCTCGACAGAGAGATATAAAATTCCATACCTCCGGATTCCACTGAGATAAAATTGATCTTTTTTCGCTATAAATAAGCTATCTTAAAGGGGAATCCGATGATATGGTATTTGTAGAACAAACTAGTGTTTTTAGTCTTTGACCTTGAAATACGGTCAGGCATTAATATTAATATTTTTTGAAACGGTGGTTCTATAATTGATGGATTCGAACGGTAGGGGAAAGTAATGAAATTTTTTTTGGAGTGGAGGGGAAAGAGCGGGAAGGTGAGGGGAGGGGGGTTGTTATTGGTAGCTACGCTTAACAAGTAGTCGTTTTGACTCCTTCCTTTTGTCCAATACTGGAAGGTGCATGGGTCGAACCAAGCTGTAATCTAAGATTATAGCCGGATTTGAACCCACAACACCCGCCAGGGCATGTGGGTCGCTGGTACCCGTGTACCTATGTTTAAATCCGTAAATTTGGCATCATTGTTCGCTAACGCAAAAGATTAGCAGTAAGTTCTGTGTGAAACTTGGCCAGTGGAAACTATTCAGTTTCATGGGCAAGAGGTAACCTCTGAGACCCAGCACGGCTTCATGAAGCACCGGTCAACCACCATTAATTTAAGTTGCTAGCACGTGCTGTTTTTATTATTTACGAGAACTAGCTAATTGCCCGATTTTACTCAGGGCCCCTTTGTCTCTCAACCATTTGTACATTTATTATTGTAACAAAAATTCTCATAATGCAAGATACAAAACCCTTTTTCTTCATTTGAACGTCTGTACTTCCTTTGTCAGCTTCCCGCTCTCTGTTGTTCCGAACCAATTGTATCTGTCTTCTTTTCGGTAATCCCTATAAAGCGCGATGAAGTCTGTTTTGTTTTTGAACCTTTTCCTTGTCAATGGCACACCCTCTTTCAAAAACCTCCTCTTGTCGTCCAGCCACTTAATGTTATCGACGCAAATTCATTTGCAACGCACCACTTTACCTATTTAACCTTCCTTTTCCTTTATAAGAGATCCCCGCTTTTGTCAGACCCTCCTGCGCTAAGGAACATGTGTGCCAAGTTTAATGAAGAACCGTCCACGTGTTTCGGAGTAATGGCGGAACATTCATTCATACTCACGTTCCCTGTCACCCCTCCTCCCTGTTGGCATCCTTCCAGTTAGCTGTTGCGCTCTGAAAATCGCTATATCGGAAGAGAAACAAGTCTTTTTCCACATATCCCATCTCGGTGGGCTCCCCTTAGTTTTTGTACCCCAGCTACTTGCGCAACTACAATCGGTCCAAATGCAATAGAAATGTTATCCATTTAACTTATTCGGACCTGCCCCCTTGTTAGGAAGCAGTTAGAGACCTACCTCCCTTTGGTGAACTATACCCTCCCTACTAATGAATACCTTAAGTTATGTCAAGAAACTTGTGTGCTAAGTTTGGTGGAGAACGGTCAAGGTATTTTGAAGTTATGACGGAACATACATACGTACATACAAACATACATACGTACATACATACATATAAACATGCTCACGTTCACTTTTACAGATTTATTTGACACGAATTCGATATGTTATACCTCAATAAAAGTATCCGCACGATTCGTTTTTTCCCCTTCTTATAATGAACATCTAACGATGTCTGAAAAAACGTTCTTCAATTGTTCGAGGTAGTAGTTTTATAGCACATTTAAAACGCTTCTAATGAGAAAAAATAGTCACCGCCAAAAGCCTCAACGAGAAATAAAATAATAATAAAGCGAAACTGTCAAAGGAACTCGCTGCATTTTTTCACAATCAACTTCTTTTGTTGGCTTCCACATGTACAAGAATCTTTTTATGTAATATTATGTACTATTTTATTTTACATGCAGTATAAAGAATTTAGTGCAAATTTGATTGTATGTTGTTTTTTTTATTGGTGCTGACTTGGTGCAAAAGAGGTACATTTTAAGAACGACCCGATTATGTGCGTTTAATTTGCTGGAGAAACGTTTGTGATTACGTGTGTTTGATCATTTACATGCATTTCAGTTTGAGGCAAATTAAACTGTGCAGAGCATAAAATTTTATGACATACAAGCGTTCATTTAAAAATACCTAACAGTATTTATTGATTACTAATTACTCCCAATGTTAACTGGTGACATGTTAACATTTACTATCATAGCAGCAGATCATAAAAAGCTCGCATGGTTCGTGTTGGAAATAATTGCTACTTCGATCAGGCAGGTGTGATCGTGATTAAAAACCATTGGATTTTCTTGTCCAGAAAAAAAAATGATATTCGTTGACGTTTTTGTTATATTCATTAGAACAAATATCGCAATATAAACATGGTTGAATTTAGAAAACTTTTTAGAAGTAGTGCAATATTCAAAATTTTACAAAATTTTTTTGAAAAAGCAAACTGCAACCGATTTCAGTTCTATTCATCTCAGTAAAAATCGTCGGCCTGATGTGGTCCGACACAAGCAAAGTTTTTGCTTGCGTCACTCCGATGTCGTTCGAATAATTCTTACTGGTGCGTTCCGAAAGCAGGAAGAGAATGGTGGGTGGTTGCAAACTTTCTGCTACTAAATCATTCGATTCGATTTGATGCAATATTTCCAATATTTTGCTAAGTTTTCTATACCTTTGGCATAAAACAGTTTGTTTTCGAGTCCAAAAAAACCTTATTTTTTGGAGCATCATTTGCAGATCTGTGAACAGGTAGAAGTCAGACGCGCCCTTGTGATTTTTTCTTTGTCATGCAGGTTTTTCTGAATGATATGTAACCTTCTGTAGCGCGGCAAGTTATGGCGGTACGTTACGTTCACACTGAAGAAGGTTACAATTCGTAACCGCAATACGCGTAACCGCATGATCGCTGCAGGTTGTAGTAGAAGGAAATGGTTGGAAATCTACTCACTAACTCAAAGTGATATTCACTGTTTAAAGTCTGGCGGTACTGGAGTAAACCACCTAATTGCATATGTATCCCAAAATACAGATACCATGACCTTCGGGGTGAATGACTTTTCGGGGTGAATGACCTTTCGGGACGAATGACCGTTCAGTGATTAACTTCCGCGTGCGAACTGTTGCGTCTTCTGACGACTTGACAGGCTTCGTGTACGCTCATTTTGACTTAGGCGTAAAATAATGAATGCATGATGCAATGAATTCGCTGCACCCACTAGGAAAAAGTCTTTTCATACCCAAATTTTTGTACACAATTTTGAACATTGCTTCTTTCGATATTTTTATGATGTCAACTATCTCTTGTTATTTTACTTCTATAATCTGATAGTAATTTTCTGCACTTTTAGGTATTATAGCTGAAATAAATTTAACTCTAATTCATCATATCTTCTTCGGTTCTCAACATTTTTGAGGACCGCATATAGGTTGTAGCACTGCACTTCGCAGCGGTGTTTTTGTCCTAATATGTACCTGGAGTAATCAAACTTGTAAGTAATTGCAACATAAATTTTCAATGAAGGGGTGCCTCCATTGCTATTACTTTGTATCGTAGCGCCAAAGCTTTGTTCTATTCTTCGAGGGCGTAACCCATTTGCGTCACACAAAAACGACACCGATGAATGTTAACCACATTTACTCGCAACAATATTACCGATAACAGTAACTTCGGCTTGCAGGAAATTTTGCACTGTTACATTCCACATTTTTACTTGCGGCAGGCAGTATCTTACCTTCACCATGGGAAAAACTTCCGGTCATTACAGTGCACCGGAAAGTCCAATTACTGCTTGTTGTACGTCGCACTGACGGTACATCAGAAGGTCAAATGGTAACGTTTTGCTTGGGATTCCTGAGTCATAAAACTGGTTGACAAGGTTTTTTTCACATCAATATAAGTCTATGCAGAAAACGCATTTAATTTTCTAATGGAAAATAACCCTTGCTATGCGCGGCTGTTAACAAACTTTTATGATTTTATTAGGAAAGGTCTAATGGATTGTGAATTGTTCTATTGATTTTATACGTGTCACTCGAACATTGAAAATACTGCATGTAAGAGCATTTTTCTAAGATTTACCCATTGTTTTGAGAATTGCCAAAGTAGTATTACTAAATATAGTTTGAACGGTCAGAATATTGTAATGTATGTGTATGTAATATGTAATAACAATGGCGTAATTAATAATTCGGCTCCAATTTTTCAAAAGAGCCAATCTGCATAATGTAAACAAACCGAGTGAGGATTATTTTCTGTTGGACTAGCATAGGGAAAGAAACCCTCACTCGGTTGGTTTACATTTTGCAGATTGGCCCTTTTGAAAAGTTGGTGCCGAATTACTGGATAATAATCATACAGGAAACTTGTTTTTGAGAATTTTACTGGATATGAACAAAATAAAAAAACAAAGGATTTTGTGCACCACTGTAATCCACTGTTGTGTAATTCATACCGACACTGGCATAGACTTTTATTAGGGGAGTTAAAGCCTCTCCTAGACTCAGGGGCTAGTTCAAGTTTAAGACATGCTATACTGGTTTTCTTGTAGCAGTTCTATGGATATCATCGACTTCTGCAGTTATATGATCCTAAGCCATTCTACTACCAGTCGGAGTCTACAGGAACATCTATCATTCAGTTGAATGGGTACATAATTTACCGTCGAATCCTTACAAGTGAACTTGGACACGACTACGGCACCGTGTATCTGTTGGGCCGTATCGAACTACGCTATGTATCGCAAAGGCACCGTGTATGTACGCAGCAAGCGCACTTACGAAAGAGGACTATGCCCCGCTCGGTTATCGATTAGTTTCGTGCCGTTTTTCAATGTAAGCCGGCCTCCTGACTGCCATCACTCGTACCGCCGCAGTACTGACTGGTCTATGGGAGGGTGAAAATAATGCTGACCAACTCCGCCAAATCGAATCGCCCGGCACAGAGACCGTCCGGCAGCGGTGTACATATGGCGATAACGGTTCTTCCTCCCGTTTGCCATATTTTATGCGATTTTTGAAACTGGCTTTTTATAGTTTTATGCCATGTTTTATGTCTTGTTGTACGATGATGATGACCTGATTTAGCGTCATCATCGAACGAGACGAGAGAAGCACAGACAGCATACAATTGGATTGATTGGACTGCAGCGTACGATGCGGGATGTATCGTAATTCCTACTTTCCGATCAAATTCTCTTTTGATTAGTTCTGCCTTCTTTTGGTCTCTTTAAAAGAGTCACTTTTTCTCTTGCTTTTCCTCTCTACTACCACTACTACTACAACTATTTGTTACAAAGCTGAGCTAATCAATGGGTATGGGGGCGTTAGTTTATGAACTTAATTTACACTCTTGTAGTAGGTTGGTTGGACGGTGAAAGAAGAACTGCATTAAGTAAACAGAGCAGTGGATTGATTTTCTGGATTTGCTTGTACATATTCGGCTCTGTCTGGCGGAAATCAAAAATGTAGCTTATGAAACAAGGTTGGCGTGTCTGAACTGGAGATCAAACAGCCGGTCGGAATAAAAAACAAGTAACAAGGGCAATTACTTCGGTAATTCACGTTTTGCTTTATGGAGTTCGCGGCAGGTACCCGCCATATGTTTTCTGTCTGCATACTCTCTTGCACGTGTTCCTTGAAAATTTCAAGTTATTCCGATCTTTTCGTCATATTTTATAATACAGTTTTACGTAAATTAGGAGTAAATGCTGTAGAAATAATAAAGTGATATAGATTTTTAAAAATCTATCATAACCGTCATTGAGAGAACTAGAATTGTTAGGGGCTCTATAACCGGAAAATTACCGAGTCTGCTTGACGAGCGAGTAGTCGTGGTTCGAATCTTAGTAAAAACAAGCCAATCTATATAAAGTAACTTTGGCCTGAATTTTTTTCTCAGGCACCTCCCCCTTCTAGTCCCTTGTTCATATTGTGTTCAGAATTACCAGCAACCACTTCAACATACTACGGCAAGTTAAGGAGTGGTACTGGCCCAAGGAACGTAATGAGATCACTTGGCCAAGGAAAAATTAGATGGCTGGATGGCTTCGTCTATGGCGTATCTTTTTTTAGGTTTCTGTCATAGACAAAAATGAAGCACTACAACCAACTTTGATGCGTATTACATTCAAACTGTTGAAGCAAAGCAAAGCCTATGTGCTACATTCCGTTATCGAAACTTGACCTGTTTTTATACGACAAGCTTCGCAGTCAGCTGCTGTTAGAGTACAGGACAATTGCAGAGCCAGTTGCTACGACCTTATTGACTTTAACAGGCTCTCCCAGTCGAGATTCCAACATATGACGGCTGGCTTGTTAGGCCAGTATCATACCTCGAGACCAACTGGGATGTCAAAATATTACTTAGTATCAATATTTCTGGATCGTCTCTCTTTGTTATCGACAAAAGATAATGTCGAAGAAAATCTTCTTTTTTTCAAAAAACAAAATTCGTCTTAGTTTTCCTGCCTGCCTTGAATATAACGTAGAGGATCTGCTGACTACTTGCTGTTCATATCAGGTAAACCAAGTCCCACTATACAAGTGATTAGCCATTTGTCGCCACACACTCCCAGTCAGATATGATACGGTTTATGAAACCAATTACCTTCCCGAGAATAGCAAGCCAATGCTTTTTAGTAGTTTTGGCATTTGTAGCTACAAATCTTTATAACATCCTCGGACTGCCATCCAATTGGCTGTCACTTTTTGTTCTTCCCAGCGTCAGAGTTCCATTTTTATTGTGCAGTTTGACGTTCTACAAAAAGTCTCGACGGACTAAATAAATTGTGAGTTAGAGCCTGCTATTTCATTACCTTCATTGCCATTGTGTCCTGGAACCCAATACAGATTGTCTGAGTTCATTTGACATAGCTGTCGCAACGAAAGAATGCAATCCCAAACTATTTTAGATGTACATGTGCAAATATTTGCATTTACATTTTCTCCTCTAGCACCAGTTTTTAAACCATTTTTTTCGCGTGAAAAATATGGTTAACCCTTGAAAAAGCACAGGAACTCCAATCTCCCAATCAGTTTACATTGTCGGAAGGACGTTCCAGGTGGTTGCCGAGCAGTATATCAAACTGAAACGTGAAGCAGTAAAGTTTGGGATAGAGGTGAATACGTTCAAAAGCGAATATCTGTTAGCAGGGGGAACTGGGCGCGATTGAGCTCGCCTAGGCAATGGTGTGGTAGTCGACGGGGACAAGTTGGAGGTGGTGGACGAATTTGTATACCTAAGGTCGTTGGTTGGTGCAGCTCTTCGCCGAATCCAGTATCCAGAAAGTTGCTAAAGCTGGAAGGGTACAACGAGAGGGACATGTTGTGAGAATGCCGGACAACAACCTCGCAAAAATGGTTTTCGCTTCGAAGCCGGTTGGTACCAGACGCAGAGGTGAGCAGCGTGCCGACGCACAGTGGTCCGAAAGTCCAGAAAGCTGGCAGAAATGTCAAAACGATCTCCTAGAGGGTAGGCGACTTCTGCGAAGTTGGTTGATATGCTCAGAAGATCTATGTGATATCATTCAACTACTGCTTAACCCTTAAGTTATAGGTTAACTCTTTAATACACGTTATTACCACAATATAATATTGATTATTGATTATGTTTTTCAGTAATGGTTGAGCTGATTTGATAACTCTCAGTTGCCTTATAAGGCACTGAAAGGTTGGATAACATTACATTTTCATTTAATTGGATTGTTATCCAATAATTACTTAAGTACTTTTTTTATTGAAAGATTTTTTCACATTCCTGCGACTCATTCGATTTTCTCAGTACATTTGATTCAGCATTCTAATTGCACCCGAATGGTTTTATAGACAAGCTATTTATTATTAAATAAGTTTTCAAATAAAGAAATACAAATAAAGTTCAAATTCAAAACAGACACTGATGAAGCCGGCAAGTCGTAGGCGAAATACGTATCGGTCTGACTAATGAAACAACAAATAAAAATTAACCAGAAAAACTATTTTGTAATTGCTTTGTTTGCAGCCTCTACTATGCCCTTGATTAATTAATATTAGACTTCTATTTTCTTCCACTTTTTTTCATATTTTATTTATTGTATTAGATATATTGATAATAGCTATTAATTTAGACTGGAGCATTAATGTAATGTAACATACAGCGAACGATAATTACAGTTCCATGATTTGTTTCGATGTTGTGTCACATTTTGAATACTTTTGATTACTTTTTGAATTAAACATTAGTTTTAGACCTTGTATCCCGCATTTCGCACCTTACTGGATACCGCAGTCTAAAAGTGCGACTGGCACAAAAAGTGCGACAATGCGAATGCTGTGAGTGAGAAAGAGTAACAACTGCAATGTTGCTGTTTTGTTTTGTCATATACATTGGCATTAGAGAAAATAATCTGGATTAATCCAGGTACAGCTGCAAAGCACAATATATCCTTATCGTAAAGGAGTCTTCAATCTAAAATGCAAGCCTAATAATAAGATGTAATGGGAGTGCCATGTCTCCTGTAAATCCTGTTGAAGTGAGCCTTTACATTAGATGTGCCTTAGAAGCGCGTCATCTGTTTCGATATTCCCGAAAAAACTAAATTGTTGTTTTACGCTACGAAGCTTTCTTTGAAGTATAGGGGAGAGACGTCTACAGTGAGACACTTTTTTTCCAAAAATTTTAAAAAATTTTTGGTTATAGTTACCAACGAGGTCTTCAATCTATTTGAAAGGTATATCCTTCTAGTTGTCTGAAAAAAAGTTTCAGCCCTTTTGGTTAAAAGATAAAATAGTTACAAACGCAAATGTGAAGGTGTCTTTTTGGCTCACTGTTCCCCAGTAGGTAGGAAGAGTGAGACAACGAGTATTGAATACTGAGACACATATTAGAATTAAACTTAAACCATATTTTTTGGTTACAAAGAATAATTTAGAGGTCGTACTGTTTATTTTGTGTATAAAGGATCCATTATTGTTGTGCATTATTGAAAATTCCGATTTTTCTCACATCTACATTTATATTCATATAAAGGTCCAATCCTGGTTATCTGACCTTCAACTTACACTTCAGGACTCATTTACAATCAATTTATATGGATTGATTTACAATTCAACACAAATTTTTTTTTTTGAAAATTACCCACATCTGTTTGTCTCACTGTTCCCAATAGGAATGTTTTATAAGAAATAGTGAAATAGTCGTGCTAGCAAACAATTCGATGGTCTTAATTTTTTTATTTTTATCTCTCATTCCTATGAGATGTCATGTAGTAAATTTAATTTGGATTAGTTATGCGATTTGCCGTTAAAAATCACCTGAAAATGATCGCAATAAAATTTACTTTGACCCCCCCAAAAACGACTTTCGTTGGAAAATATACTAAAAAATTTACAAATTTTTCTCAAACTGTATTATGTGATATAGATTCACAAACTTTACTTTGCAAGAAAATATCATGGATCTTGTATGTTTTATGGCGAAGTTATTCCCGATGTCTCACTGTTCCTGTTGTCTCACTGTTGACTACTCTCCCCTACTCCAAAATCAATTTATTAAACTATAATAATGCTTGTCCCTTTCATTTCCACGATATCCTGGAATAATCAATGCCTACTATCATATATTGAAACCATTGCAAGGATTATTCGTTAAAAGCAAATTTGCTTACATGATTCGTACATCCTGTCTAAGATTTGTCTTTACTTTCTTAGTTGCAGAAAGTTGCAGCCAAATTTAGGTTTAATCGGTTCCTTACAAGTATACCTGCACACTAAAAGTAATATGGCAGCGGAACTCGACGGGTTCCATAAGTTACGACTGTCAATTCGAAAGAGTTTAGATATTCGTAATCATTTTTGTCATAATCAAGCCAGACTCGGTGAACCAATAATATTTTAAATTAGTGTAACCTTCTCAATAATATTGAAATAGATGTCTTTCAACTAAATATGTCATTGTTTATGATATTTATGCAACATTTGCTACATACCTATAAGAAACAACCATACGTGTTTTTGAAAAGATTTCACTGGCTTAAATGTTATTCAATAAGTTCAGAAGGCTATAGCTTTTAGAAAACTAAGAAACGAACAACCAAAACGAGGATTTAAGCTCATATGGGTATGTAGAAGAATACTTTTGAGTTATTTGATCAATTAAAAATACTTGCAAAATGGGGTTTCTGCCAACTATTTGGATTTTCGGACCACTGTGCGACGGTTAGACCAAGTGGATCATGACCTGGGAAGTGTGGGACAGGCGAGAAATTGGAGACGCACAGCCATGGACCGAGTTAGCTGGCGCAACATTATATTGCAGGTCAAATTATGAGAGACAGCGAGGCAGGCTAAGTAAATAAGTTTTATAAAGCTTAGAGCCTGTTGCATTCTTTCCGAAACTATTTTATCGAATTTTTCTCTTACTATGATGACAAGGGCATCTGCAAAGTCGACAACCTCGAAACATTCAGCTTCTAGGCTGCTAAGTAAATCGTTGGCAACTAAAGATCACAGAAATGGTGAAAGAACTTCTCCTTGTGGACATCCCTGCATTGCCTTTATGGATACAAACGACCCTCCAAGCTTAAAAGTGACTACTCTTTAACGGTAGCAAGCCGGATTCTATGTGCCATATGCCATATGTGGACCAAATCACCACGCTCCGGATAATATTGAAGCAGATCAATGAATTCCAGGACTCTTTTCTACTAGTGTTCGTTGACTTAGATAAGATATTTGAGGACTCAATTACGAAAATATCTAGAGTATACTTCCTCTTCTGTTGGGTACCCTTACCCCGCGTCCATTATTTTGAACTATTGTAGTATGCCCGGTTTATTTCTTTTACTGTACACTTCAAGCTTAGCTATCACTTATTGAAGAAGTGATAGGCTGGTAGCTGGAGCGAGACAGGTGCCAATCAGGGATGACTTGGTTTATGAACCTTGTTATCCTGATCGGCGACGCAAACCAGATCTCCCTAGGCTCTAGCAGGCGAGATATTTTGAGATATTGCAGTCTGCGTCCTATTAGTGCTTCACAATTGCATGTGTTCCGAGGTTTCGTTCACGGCATTACACAGGCGACCGGGATTCCGAAGATCAAATAGAAAATATTCTATAACTCTGTAACGCTTGAAATTCTACCATATGCGTAAGATTATTTTCGTCAAATGTTGGCTGCTTGCATGATAAAAACCAACCAATTTCAACAATTTTAAATTGTTATTACCGAGAGCTTTACTGACCATTGCGTCGAAGCCAGTCTCAGCTTTAATCCAAGTGACAGCTAAACCCCCCACAGGCCAGAATTAGCAGATTTTCTCTTTTGTTGCTTTTGGACCGGCGCGCGCTCCAACATATTCAAACGCCATATACGTGCTGCAATCTTACGCCAATGAACCATACACAGCTGAGTTAGGATTGCGCACCACTAGCAGCCGGTCAGTTGCATGCTCCATATTGTGTTGAATTCGCTTCAGGGTAACACCAGACCCACGATGAATCATCGCCGCTGGCTGGTGCCCAGTAATTCGCCGCAACTTTCAGGTGGTTCGCTGGCCGCTTTATGGTGGTTTACTTTTATCTACCGTTTGTGACCATGAATAAGTGATTTGCTGTGGTGTCTTTTAATCCTGGTAACGGAAAACGCCGCCAGTAACGCCGAGCAAGAAAAGTATTTTCTCACGGTCACCACTTGGAAGTGACGGCGGACGAATCACTTGTTATATGTCACTCGTCTACCGTCTCGTCTATGGGAGAACTACATATTCAGAAACCTTCAACTTAACTGAACTTTACCCTCTTCATTCACACGCCAGATTAGATTAATGATGTGGTCTGAATTCCCGCGGCGAACATGCGCCCATTAATTCTCGAGTCGCCCTGCTCGGGAAAGTATGTCACCTTTCGCTTGCTTATCAAAGGTAACAATCTGCTCTCTCTCCGTGAATTGGCACAACGATTAACTTTTTTTCGTATTCTATGTTATTCAGTCCGCTTCTATGTATATAATAGGGCTATAATAGAGCATGCGCGCCAATCTTATCGTTCGCACATTCCAGAAGTGGATGAAGCATAGTTAGAATAACAGATCTCATAGCAGCGGCTGATTTACTTATTTGCAAGCAAATTCCGCCATCCAAGATACCGCGGATGATTCTGCAAAACTGATATGGCAACACGTTCCGTTTCATAGGCCTGAGGGGATCCCAGCATGTTGAAACATAAATCAACTTAGCCCATTTTTTCAGCGGAGGAATAAAATGCAATCCATCTGCTCTGTTAGATAATGCTGTTGCACCTCTCTGCCGAAGCTACTTTTGCCGCCGGGCTGTTATCACGGACACATTCAATCCAGATGCCATGGAAACATTAAACAACATACAGCATGTAAAGCTGAAATGCATGCACATGTACGGTATCTTCTCTATCTTGCTTCAAGTGAAGCTATAGCAAATAAAACCGTTAGGAGAGTGCACTTGCTGCTTCTGGTTACCTGACTTTTTGTTTGCCGTATTTTGTTTCGTTGCATTCTATGCTCGGCAATTCATTTGGGGTCGCGATCTCAGCCCGACGGTATTTGCTTTCTTCCTGTCTAGCCGTCTACGGCCGACTACAGCAGCAGCAGCAGCAGCACAGTAGTTCGTGTACGGTAAATATTAAACTATTAACCATGCAATTAAACGAGTCATGTGCTTTAATTAGCTATTACTTTTTGTAATTTTATTTGCATTGAGTAGAACATGCATGCATGCTTTCTATTTTTTAATACATTACGGTTTGATTTGTCCCTTGGTTTCATGGGAAAGTGCCTGGTCGACATCCTAAAGCTTATTGCGTTCAAACAAAAAAGTTGTCAAGCCGCAAAAAATTGATAAAAACACTTTTGCATCGACAGTCAAGCGCAGCCGCTAGTAATATTCCAAGAAGTTTCGCGGTTCAAAAGACAAATTCTAAATTTCTTCAAACTTTTGAAATTTTGGGAAGCAGGAAAACGTTAATATTCCCGCACTCAGTATCTGTGTCTCTATACATTTTCGTTGATATCAGCGCGAAGGTTATGATTCGTTTCCGTGATCAGTGTAAATGTTGTTAATTAATTTAAAAGGAAGTCTTGTGACAAAACATTGCATTTAGAAATATGTTTAGTGTGCCTATCTTAATTTGCTGGCGGAATGACGAATACTATCCACTTTCGTTCGACAAACCAATCCGTCGGAATACAGAATAAGGCTGAATATATCCTAGAGAAAGTTGTGCTTAAACCATACTATCACTTTACATCAGTTAGATAATGGTTGCTATTGGCACTTAGGCGTTGCAATAAAACATCAATTATTCAACTTCGTGTAATGATGATTAAAAGCTGATGGTGATGGTGAATGGTGATTGAATGCCGAGAGACTGTGAATTAATTTCACAGTGACGGTCAGTTGCCTCGATATTGGTACAATGCCTTTAAAAGTCACAGGGTTTGTCCATTTAATTACTACGGGATCACTTCATATAGCAAAATAAACTTGCACCGTATGATAGCTCTGTTATCGGTAAAATAGTCTTATGAATAAACGGTCAAAATTTCCGGGTTGTTTTTCATTACTGCTGTATGACTGAAAATCTGTGCGCGTAATTATTGTGCTATCGAAACATTGCTGTTTGGCTTAGAGTTTTACTACCTGGTCACAAGACTTCACAAAGAAACTATTCGCTTGACGACATGTTTCAAGATTTTCCAATAACGTTCATGTTGCGATGAAAACCCAAATCAAATCTTGTTTTATTCAACAACTGTAATTGGTAAAGAAGGTTTTGATACAAAAGTTGACTCCATATCATGCAAGTTCATCAGCGCATTCATTTCCGATTATTCCAGAACGGTGAGGAATCCAACCCAGAACAGCATTTCATTATATCGCTAAGAACAAGGTCGAACTTGTCTAACGTTTTGGATTGATACTGAAAGTAGCTTCTAAGGCGGCAATTGGAGTTGAAGGTAATGCTCTAGAGATAACCATTAGAAACGTTCTTTGAATACGGTTAAGTTTTATCTAGATAATCACAACTTTCCATTTCTGCCGCCATGCAAGGCGACTCATACGCCAATATTTGTTTGGCAACAACCGTGTAAAACCAGTAACCAGTTAATCTAATCTAATCTAATCTCACACTAACGCAGCCAATTCTGGAAGGCATCCTGGAAAATGACGATTACTTGAATCAATCATTTTTCTTGTCAACGGCCAGGCCAACTGCGCAGCATGTACCGCAGAGAGAATTCCAAGGAATCAAGTGGAACTAGAAAAAATACCTAATTCCATCAAACTCCTTGAAATCAAGGGAAGGAAGAAAGCGTGGACCTCCCGTACCAAACGCTTCCCATATACATAGATAATGATTTATTTACAGTCGTTGGGAGTATCTTTGCTAATAAGGGTTAAGTGATACTCCGGACCCTCAGGGATGAACTAATGGCATTTAGACCAGAAGCCAGGCTGCAATTGGCCAAGGATATAGCGCCTTATTTCGCTCTCTGAAAATAGATTAGTTTACCAAAAAATTAGTATAAATCATATAATACTTGAAATTAAAGTCGTGTGGTTTAATGGTTGCCTAAAACTACATTTGTAAGGTTAGGAACTGAAAACCGCACCTCCTAGCTTGGCTACTCAATTATACAAATTGAAGTATTTCCAGGTATGGCCACGTGGAGGCGCTAGGTAGGGGCTTGGGATGGCTAGAGCTATGTTGGGCGCTTCTTCCTAGTTGCCTTCCCCATTTCATACCCGTGTAAAACCAGTAACCAGTTAAGGGTGAAAACCAATATTTGTGAACCAGGCAAGCTTGTAGTTGAAGATCAAACATAAGAACTTCACTTTATCTACATTGTGGACTCGCGACTCATAACTGCACGAAGCACATCTTCCAATGGTATTTCTACATTTCATAAGTAAAACGATTGCTCGGATTTACTGGGAGTTCCTCAAGGCAGCAATTTGAGACCACTGTTTTTCTTGCTGTGCTTTAACGACATTGCGTTACTGTTGGGTACTGGATGTATGTTAGTGTACGCCAATGACCTGAAACTATTCACCTCGATAGGATACTGCCGAGGACTGCCGTCGCCTGCAGGATTAGCTTGAATTGTTTACAAACTGCTGCAAACAGAACTGGCTCATAGTGAGCGTTGCGAAATGTGAAATTATGAGCTTTCACCGCACTAACACCCTGTGGTTCTCTTTGGTTATATTGTCGATGTTATTGAGTTACGCAGAGTGGATCGAGTTAATAACCTTTTGCTGAAGTCTTGCTGAACACAAAAATGACGTTCAATCTATATCGTGAATTGATTTTCTCCAAGGCATCACGGCAGCTCGGATTCATCTTTAAGATTGGTCGGAACTTTAAGGATGTCCATTATCTTGAATCGCTGTGAGCGCCTTAGTTTTTCCGCTATAAAAAAATTGCAGTCTGGTTCAGTTCCTAAATCAGCTAACTTTGAACTAGCGGATTAAACGTGTGCAACGAAGATTTGTCCGACGAGCATTGCGACACCTCCCTTGGCGACATCCTGAAGGCTTGCCTCCTAAAGTAGATAGATGCCGATTACTCGACCTAGAAACATTGAAATGCAGAGATTACGAAGATACAAGTTGAAGAAAAAGTTTTCTGTTTTTTTATGCAACATAAATAAAAAGCCAAAAAATATTGGTGGTGCGCAGAGAGCGCTCTGGGTGCACCGCTCAGTGTGAACAGGGAGTGCGCCGTAAATACTTAAGATAGAGCAATACTTAGTTCAGCAATCTTATGGATAATAATCAACTCTATAAATGTCTCATACATGACATTTACGAATTTTGTTTGGCTGAGGTGTTACAGTAAATTCTCGAACAGTACTTTTTCTTTTGTCGGTACCAACCGGATAAATATCATTATTATTATTTATTTAATAAGGCCATTGCAAATATTTACAAAAGTTTTTGTCCCTCCGGTGTTGGGCCACTGAAAGGGGGGGGGGGGCGAAAAAAAAACAGAGAATTTTTTAATCGAGCAAAAAAAAAAATGGATTTTAGGCATTTTTACTTAAAGTTTAAACGTGAAAACCAAATCTATTCTTGCTTTTATTAAATACGTTGTTATTTTTCATGCAAAACTCTACGAACAAAAAGACAAAAACGAAAAAAATTTTTTTTGACAGAGTTTCGGAAATTTCACTGTTTGAACTTCCGTTTCTATTTCGTGCTAGAAGCGTTAACTCAACTCGTACACTCATTTTTCGAGTTTTTCAGGCTGTAGAGCTCACAGACAGTTGATTTAAAAAAAATTCACTCATATCATACACATTATTTTTTGGCCCCCCGATTTTTCAAGCCAATTTCCAAGGAAGGGGGGGGGGGGGGTGACAAAAACTTTGAAAATGATTTGCAATGGCCTAAATCCATTTGACAAAGTCTTCATGAATTTATAGTCACATGTAAGGTCCACAAATAAAAATTATATTAAATTAGTTCTCCATAATCGCTGCGTAAATTTTCCAGTTCGCACTCCAAACTCGATGAGTTCTTCAACCCGAGTAAATGTCCGGAAACATGCAGTCGTTGGTACGATGAAAAATGGTGTGCAACAATGCTGTAGTGCGCAAAGATCTTTTCGAAGCACGGAAATTGACTTTTGTAAGTAACGTCGGTGAGTCGATATCGTTGTTTAAACGCGATACCTGCTGAACTTTGCGGCGCCGTTCCAGAGTGTACAGGCCCAGTAAACGACAACGTGCTGAATACGGTGGAAAATTGTCAGCCACCTTCTCTGTGGCCAGTGTCAGTGAACCTTCTCTGGATTCATTCGTTTCTTAAGGTCCACGTAAGCTGATGAGGTAACTAAATTACACATGAATTTTCAAGTACTGGACGGACTAATGCCCAATACAAGGATTTTAGACAATGGTGGTCCTTGAAATCTCTTCCAATTTTAACAATGAATCCAAGCTGCCGGGATGCTTTGGAAATGATATTAGAACGGTGAGCATTGAACGTAAGCTTAGGGTTGAGTAAGATGCCGAGGTCATTAACCTGATCAACCCTCCGGAGGGTACTTCTGTCAATGTGGTAGTTAAACAAAATCGGGCTGTGGATGCGATGGAACGTGATTACTTCACATTTGGCTATACCCACAATCAAGTAGTTTAACTTGCACCAGTTCACAAAGGCATCTAGTAAATCCAGCAACCGATGACAATCGACGACAGAGCGCACATTAAGATACTGTTTGAGGTCGTCAGCGTAAACAAGTATCCCGCTTCAAGTCGTTGAAGAATAGGATGAAGAGTAAAGGCCCCATATTGCTTCCTTGGGGAAAACCCAAGTAAACACAGATATTTCATCTATGTTAAAAACAGCCGTAGGATATGTCTCGACTTTTCGGAACCATCTGCGAATCTGAATTTCTGAAACTTGAGTCAATTGCTTGGAGATACTGCTCGGTACTCGAGAATTTTTTTCTGTTGGTTTCTAAACAAATTTGTCCACTTTCGACCAGGAATCTCGCTCGTAAATGAATTTCTAGCTACGCTTAACAAGTAATCGTTGGGAATTCTACCTTTTTTCCAATGGAAGGAGCCACAACGACTACTTGTTAAGCGTAGCTACTAATAACGCCCCTCTCCCTCTCACCTTTTCGCTCTTTCTTCACCACTCTAAACAAATTTTCATTACTTTCTCATACCTTCCTATCATCAATTGTAAAAAAAGAACTACCATTTCCCAAAAAAATATTAATTTATATGCTGACCGCATTTCAAGGTCAAGACTAAAAACACGAGGTTGGTTTATATATTTACACTCAAAATAATTTTCACGTCGAAATTACGTAAAAAGAGGACGCACCACAATAGATCAAAATAATGGTCGCGGTGGTAAGTCCCCAACACGGAAAAAATACGGAAAAAGTTATGTGAATATTTTCCATCCAACTTTTCCCGTACTATTTACGTGAATTCCCCCTAGTTTGCATTAGTATGCGTGCATTTACGTGGAAATCAGATTGTTGTTGTATTTTCCAATAATGTTCAACTGAAAGTCACGTAACTACTTGAGAGAAGTTTACGTGATTTTTCACGTGGAAAGGACGTGTGGATTATTTTGCGTGCAGTTATTTCATTTTTCAATCATTTATCGTTTTTCTGTACCATCTGCCCCAATGATATTATGAGCATTAGCATCACACTTTGAAATTAGCATCACTGTGTGCAATGGTTGGAAGCTCCAAAAGAGTAAACGTAACACCTATAGAAATGATCCACGGAGATAAATGAACCACGGTGCAATTGCATAATATGACATGCACTTATTGACCTAAGCAATAATATATATGCCAGGGGCATCAAACGAGGATTAGTAATACTAGATTTACCGAAAGAAGCAAAGATTTGCCATTTTCTTTGTAGGTACTGTGAAAATATGGTTTCTAAATCAAAACAGTGGTCACAGCGCCATTAATTTTTTTTTGCATAAATGCACATTTGCTTCTTATTTGTGTTGGCGATTTATCTGTGTAACTCTAATTATTTTAATAGCGCACTATATGCACTGCTACTAATCTCCAACACAGTTCGGATAGAAAATTATAAACGAAACCAACAACACTAGCTTAGTTAGGACATGAGGCGCTCATGTTTGCCCTACAGTCATCGACATGGAAGACCGCTTGACATCGGTGACAGACGACGTAACAAGATCTGGGAAAGTGTTTTGAGGCTGCGCTAATTAGTATTATAATGGCATGATAATTGCAGCAAACGAGCTGATCACCTATTTTTATGGAATGGGACAAACAGCCCTTTCTATCCATTGCAATAGTCCTAGCCCTAGCCCTTTCCAAAATACTTAAAATTGTGTCATTACTGGTGGTTAAATTAGTCTGCATTATATGTTTAATCTCTACACATATTAGCTTTAGCTGAGTGGTCTTTGCAGGATTGGTTTACCATAACGTAACACTTTGGCGCATCATTAGCGCAGAAAAATGGTTATAGTTCTTCACGAGTTCTGTTCCTTCCAGGCATTTTTTCTTTCCTGGGATTGTAGACAATTTTCTTTCCATCCCTTGCTAACTTTGTTCCTCACCAAATGTTATTCCATTTGTTTGACCCTCTGATCGGTAAGACTGTTGGCGGGTGATCTCGGTACAGTTTCTTGAAGACGGAACTTACTATGTACCCAAGCAAGTCCTGCTTCACTTCTTATCCCGCCCTGTGCAATCTATAAAACACCTATGTTTCATTACTTTCTTCTGTCATTTCCTTTGTCTATTGCAGTGATGACCAAACTGCGGCCCGCATGTGGCCCTTCGAGATGATTTGTGCGGCCCGCGGACTGATTTGAAAGATGGTGAACTTATGAGAAAATTTTTTGATTATATAGTAGTCACTCAGTTTAGTTGTAATGTCTTGTGCATGTTGTGAATCTGAACGCTTTCGGTTTAAATCTAGTGGTGATTCCTAGAAAATGGTTTTTGTTGTCGCATATTTTACATTGTGTTATGCACAGGAATGGTTAGAGATTATTGCGGCCCGGAACATTCATGGGCGATCTGATTTGGCCCGCACCATGCCTATGCCTGGGCACCACTGGTCTATTGGATAAATTATTAGGTGATGTTTATCATAAGTTAAAATCGCCAAAAAGTGATAGTGGAGTTAGGCCGTGTCTTGTACTCACTCGCTCGTTTTAATATCTTTGCATTCAATAAATCACTTACCTAGAAAGAGAGAATGACAAGAGTTAGTGCCAGTGTTAGAATAAAAAATAAAGTTAAGTATGAAATCACTGCTTAAACATTTTTTTAAATTTATACCAAATCAAAATCTAAATATTGTTGGTCTCATGTTAGCATACCGTTCTGCCTATGTGAAAGAAAGCTGTACAAAGCGGGCCACCCAGGTTTGCGTGACCAACGAATATAAATCTTCGACACGGTGTAAATAAAAAATACTTTCAAACACTACCTACTTATAAACGAGCCCTATGGTAACACCAGTTAGTCAACAAAGCCAAGCGCAAGCCATCGGAAGCAAGTCCTTGACTGTGGCACCGGCGGCAACCCTTTACCCATATTTCAACACTCATACCCGTCAACTAGTACCGTCGTTGCCATTGTTGAATATATAGATCAAGGCCCGCAGCACCCCGACACAGTCTATCCGGACTTCTGTGAACTCGCCCACCAAGATTCTCACCCGAAAGAAATGAAAGATTTCAATTTCAAACTTGAAATCTTTCATTTTGTAGGGCAGTAAAACATGGTGGGCGAGATCCGCGTTTATAATAGCAGTGTGAATTCACCCACCATGAATTAACCACCAAAACTGACAATTTTTGCACAGCGGCACACATATAAGATAGCGCCTGAAATGGCTAGCACTAGAACTAAAGTTGTGAAGGCACCCACCAAAATTAAAAATAAAATAAATATTCATGTTTACTGCATTACAGACAGTGGATTACTAAACCAAAAAAAAAATCAAATCAAAAACTAACTAAATAAAAAAATAAGGTAAGAAACGAATTGCTGCAAAAGCATTATCCTATATGTATAATATTATGAGTACAATTTTAGGGATACCTATTTGACTCCAGCCAGGCAAATCAGAGAGTATTTAAGTTGGTCGACCCAAAGCATTATGTTAAAGGACTATAAAATAAAGGACAATAAACTAAATCAAATAAACAATAAAATAAAAACTAATTAAAATGAGGTAAGGTACAAATAGCTTATATTAATCATTTTAGGGATATTCAACCAACGTGCGCTTAATATGAAAGCAAATATATTTCGGAAAACCTAGCCATGAGAAAAGTTAAACTGAAATAGTTAGCTAGGAGCACCTAAAAGTCTAGACAAATGAGAAAATTTAATAAATTCTCGGCTCAACACGCTCTAAATTACTAAAAAAGCACTCGAGCAAATATTGAAGACACCATATTCTTGATACTTAAGTCGCACATGGTGGATTATTCGTGACTGCCTACACTAAAACAAGAATCATGGTAATTGTTACCATATTAGAGGGTAAAATTAAGAGGACAAACCAGTGAATTTTTGCAGAAAAGATTTCTGTTTAGCTTAAGCAGTGTTCTGGTCAAAATTACTATGCGTTACTTTCGGCGTTACCCCGATACCCGATGGTTTTTGTTTCAGAGTACCGATATCAAGATTCGGCGAATTGGGTATAGTAGCTGAGACCTCAAGCGACTCAGAAAATACTTAGTTGCTCGGCCTAAACGCCATCTATGAGCACTGAAGCAAAAGAGGAACATTTTCCATATACTAAGTACTCGAGTCACTCTATGGTGGATTACTCGTGACTGCCTACCGATATCAAGATTCGGTGAATTGGGTCTAGTAGCTGAGACCTCAAGCTACTCAGAAAATACTTAGTTGCTCGGCCTAAACGCCATCTATGAACACTGAAGCAAAAGAGGAACATTTTCCATATACTAAGTACTCGAGTCACTCTATGGTGGATTACTCGTGACTGCCTACCGATATCAAGATTCGGTGAGTTGAGCCTAGTAGCTGAGTCCTCAAGCTACTCATAAAATACTTAGTTGCTCGGCCTAAACGCCATCTATGAGCACTGAAGCAAAAGAGGAACATTTTCCATGCACTAAGTACTTGAGTCACTCTATGGTGGATTACTCGTGACTGCCTACCGATATCAAGATTCGGTGAATTGGGTCTAGTAGCTGAGACCTCAAGCTACTCAGAAAATACTTAGTTGCTCGGCCTAAACGCCATCTATGAGCACTGAAGCAAAAGAGGAACATTTTCCATATACTAAGTACTTGAGTCACTCTATGGTGGATTATTCGTGACTGCCTACCGATATCAAGATTCGGTGAGTTGAGCCTAGTAGCTGAGTCCTCAAGCAACTCAGAAAATACTTAGTTGCTCGGCCTAAACGCCATCTATGAGCACTGAAGCAAAAGAGGAACATTTTCCATGCACTAAGTACTTGAGTCACTCTATGGTGGATTACTCGTGACTGCCTACCGATATCAAGATTCGGTGAATTGGGTCAAGTAGCTGAGACCTCAAGCAACTCAGAAAATACTTAGTTGCTCGGCCTAAACGCCATCTATGAGCACTGAAGCAAAAGAGGAACATTTTCCATATACTAAGTACTTGAGTCACTCTATGATGGATTACTCGTGACTGCCTACCGATATCAAGATTCGGTGAGTTGCGCCTAGTAGCTGAGTCCTCAAGCAACTCAGAAAATACTTAGTTGCTCGGCCTAAACGCCATCTATGAGCACTGAAGCAAAAGAGGAACATTTTCCATATACTAAGTACTTGAGTCACTCTATGATGGATTACTCGTGACTGCCTACCGATATCAAGATTCGGTGAGTTGCGCCTAGTAGCTGAGTCCTCAAGCAACTCAGAAAATACTTAGTTGCTCGGCCTAAACGCCATCTATGAGCACTGAAGCAAAAGAGGAACATTTTCCATATACTAAGTACTTGAGTCACTCTATGATGGATTACTCGTGACTGCCTACCGATATCAAGATTCGGTGAGTTGCGCCTAGTAGCTGAGTCCTCAAGCAACTCAGAAAATACTTAGTTGCTCGGCCTAAACGCCATCTATGAGCACTGAAGCAAAAGAGGAACATTTTCCATATACTAAGTACTTGAGTCACTCTATGATGGATTACTCGTGACTGCCTGCCGATATCAAGATTCGGTGAGTTGCGCCTAGTAGCTGAGTCCTCAAGCAACTCAGAAAATACTTAGTTGCTCGGCCTAAACGCCATCTATGAGCACTGAAGCAAAAGAGGAACATTTTCCATATACTAAGTACTTGAGTCACTCTATGATGGATTACTCGTGACTGCCTACCGATATCAAGATTCGGTGAGTTGCGCCTAGTAGCTGAGTCCTCAAGCAACTCAGAAAATACTTAGTTGCTCGGCCTAAACGCCATCTATGAGCACTGAAGCAAAAGAGGAACATTTTCCATATACTAAGTACTTGAGTCACTCTATGATGGATTACTCGTGACTGCCTACCGATATCAAGATTCGGTGAATTGGGTCAAGTAGCTGAGACCTCAAGCAACTCAGAAAATACTTAGTTGCTCGGCCTAAACGCCATCTATGAGCACTGAAGCAAAAGAGGAACATTTTCCATGCACTAAGTACTTAAGTCACTCTATGGTGGATTACTCGTGACTGCCTACCGATATCAAGATTCGGTGAGTTGAGCCTAGTAGCTGAGTCCTCAAGCAACTCAGAAAATACTTAGTTGCTCGGCCTAAACGCCATCTATGAGCACTGAAGCAAAAGAGGAACATTTTCCATATACTAAGTACTTGAGTCACTCTATGATGGATTACTCGTGACTGCCTACCGATATCAAGATTCGGTGAGTTGCGCCTAGTAGCTGAGTCCTCAAGCAACTCAGAAAATACTTAGTTGCTCGGCCTAAACGCCATCTATGAGCACTGAAGCAAAAGAGGAACATTTTCCATATACTAAGTACTTGAGTCACTCTATGGTGGATTACTCGTGACTGCCTACCGATATCAAGATTCGGTGAATTGTGTCTAGTAGCTGAGACCTCAAGCAACTCAGAAAATACTTAGTTGCTCGGCCTAAACGCCATCTATGAGCACTGAAGCAAAAGAGGAACATTTTCCATATACTAAGTACTCGAGTCACTCTATGGTGGATTACTCGTGACTGCCTACCGATATCAAGATTCGGTGAGTTGAGCCTAGTAGCTGAGTCCTCAAGCAACTCAGAAAATACTTAGTTGCTCGGCCTAAACGCCATCTATGAGCACTGAAGCAAAAGAGGAACATTTTCCATATACTAAGTACTTGAGTCACTCTATGATGGATTACTCGTGACTGCCTACCGATATCAAGATTCGGTGAGTTGCGCCTAGTAGCTGAGTCCTCAAGCAACTCAGAAAATACTTAGTTGCTCGGCCTAAACGCCATCTATGAGCACTGAAGCAAAAGAGGAACATTTTCCATATACTAAGTACTTGAGTCACTCTATGATGGATTACTCGTGACTGCCTACCGATATCAAGATTCGGTGAATTGGGTCAAGTAGCTGAGACCTCAAGCAACTCAGAAAATACTTAGTTGCTCGGCCTAAACGCCATCTATGAGCACTGAAGCAAAAGAGGAACATTTTCCATGCACTAAGTACTTAAGTCACTCTATGGTGGATTACTCGTGACTGCCTACCGATATCAAGATTCGGTGAATTGGGTCTAGTAGCTGAGACCTCAAGCAACTCAGAAAATACTTAGTTGCTCGGCCTAAACGCCATCTATGAGCACTGAAGCAAAAGAGGAACATTTTCCATATACTAAGTACTCGAGTCACTCTATGGTGGATTACTCGTGACTGCCTACCGATATCAAGATTCGGTGAGTTGAGCCTAGTAGCTGAGTCCTCAAGCAACTCAGAAAATACTTAGTTGCTCGGCCTAAACGCCATCTATGAGCACTGAAGCAAAAGAGGAACATTTTCCATATACTAAGTACTTGAGTCACTCTATGATGGATTACTCGTGACTGCCTACCGATATCAAGATTCGGTGAGTTGCGCCTAGTAGCTGAGTCCTCAAGCAACTCAGAAAATACTTAGTTGCTCGGCCTAAACGCCATCTATGAGCACTGAAGCAAAAGAGGAACATTTTCCATATACTAAGTACTTGAGTCACTCTATGATGGATTACTCGTGACTGCCTACCGATATCAAGATTCGGTGAGTTGCGCCTAGTAGCTGAGTCCTCAAGCAACTCAGAAAATACTTAGTTGCTCGGCCTAAACGCCATCTATGAGCACTGAAGCAAAAGAGGAACATTTTCCATATACTAAGTACTTGAGTCACTCTATGATGGATTACTCGTGACTGCCTACCGATATCAAGATTCGGTGAATTGGGTCAAGTAGCTGAGACCTCAAGCAACTCAGAAAATACTTAGTTGCTCGGCCTAAACGCCATCTATGAGCACTGAAGCAAAAGAGGAACATTTTCCATGCACTAAGTACTTAAGTCACTCTATGGTGGATTACTCGTGACTGCCTACCGATATCAAGATTCGGTGAGTTGAGCCTAGTAGCTGAGTCCTCAAGCAACTCAGAAAATACTTAGTTGCTCGGCCTAAACGCCATCTATGAGCACTGAAGCAAAAGAGGAACATTTTCCATATACTAAGTACTTGAGTCACTCTATGATGGATTACTCGTGACTGCCTACCGATATCAAGATTCGGTGAGTTGCGCCTAGTAGCTGAGTCCTCAAGCAACTCAGAAAATACTTAGTTGCTCGGCCTAAACGCCATCTATGAGCACTGAAGCAAAAGAGGAACATTTTCCATATACTAAGTACTTGAGTCACTCTATGGTGGATTACTCGTGACTGCCTACCGATATCAAGATTCGGTGAGTTGCGCCTAGTAGCTGAGTCCTCAAGCAACTCAGAAAATACTTAGTTGCTCGGCCTAAACGCCATCTATGAGCACTGAAGCAAAAGAGGAACATTTTCCATGCACTAAGTACTTAAGTCACTCTATGGTGGATTACTCGTGACTGCCTACCGATATCAAGATTCGGTGAGTTGAGCCTAGTAGCTGAGTCCTCAAGCAACTCAGAAAATACTTAGTTGCTCGGCCTAAACGCCATCTATGAGCACTGAAGCAAAAGAGGAACATTTTCCATATACTAAGTACTTGAGTCACTCTATGATGGATTACTCGTGACTGCCTACCGATATCAAGATTCGGTGAGTTGCGCCTAGTAGCTGAGTCCTCAAGCAACTCAGAAAATACTTAGTTGCTCGGCCTAAACGCCATCTATGAGCACTGAAGCAAAAGAGGAACATTTTCCATGCACTAAGTACTTGAGTCACTCTATGGTGGATTACTCGTGACTGCCTACCGATATCAAGATTCGGTGAGTTGAGCCTAGTAGCTGAGTCCTCAAGCAACTCAGAAAATACTTAGTTGCTCGGCCTAAACGCCATCTATGAGCACTGAAGCAAAAGAGGAACATTTTCCATATACTAAGTACTTGAGTCACTCTATGATGGATTACTCGTGACTGCCTACCGATATCAAGATTCGGTGAGTTGCGCCTAGTAGCTGAGTCCTCAAGCAACTCAGAAAATACTTAGTTGCTCGGCCTAAACGCCATCTATGAGCACTGAAGCAAAAGAGGAACATTTTCCATATACTAAGTACTTAAGTCACTCTATGGTGGATTACTCGTGACTGCCTACCGATATCAAGATTCGGTGAGTTGAGCCTAGTAGCTGAGTCCTCAAGCAACTCAGAAAATACTTAGTTGCTCGGCCTAAACGCCATCTATGAGCACTGAAGCAAAAGAGGAACATTTTCCATATACTAAGTACTTGAGTCACTCTATGATGGATTACTCGTGACTGCCTACCGATATCAAGATTCGGTGAGTTGCGCCTAGTAGCTGAGTCCTCAAGCAACTCAGAAAATACTTAGTTGCTCGGCCTAAACGCCATCTATGAGCACTGAAGCAAAAGAGGAACATTTTCCATATACTAAGTACTTGAGTCACTCTATGATGGATTACTCGTGACTGCCTACCGATATCAAGATTCGGTGAGTTGCGCCTAGTAGCTGAGTCCTCAAGCAACTCAGAAAATACTTAGTTGCTCGGCCTAAACGCCATCTATGAGCACTGAAGCAAAAGAGGAACATTTTCCATATACTAAGTACTTGAGTCACTCTATGGTGGATTACTCGTGACTGCCTACCGATATCAAGATTCGGTGAGTTGCGCCTAGTAGCTGAGTCCTCAAGCAACTCAGAAAATACTTAGTTGCTCGGCCTAAACGCCATCTATGAGCACTGAAGCAAAAGAGGAACATTTTCCATGCACTAAGTACTTAAGTCACTCTATGGTGGATTACTCGTGACTGCCTACCGATATCAAGATTCGGTGAATTGTGTCTAGTAGCTGAGACCTCAAGCAACTCAGAAAATACTTAGTTGCTCGGCCTAAACGCCATCTATGAGCACTGAAGCAAAAGAGGAACATTTTCCATATACTAAGTACTCGAGTCACTCTATGGTGGATTACTCGTGACTGCCTACCGATATCAAGATTCGGTGAGTTGCGCCTAGTAGCTGAGTCCTCAAGCAACTCAGAAAATACTTAGTTGCTCGGCCTAAACGCCATCTATGAGCACTGAAGCAAAAGAGGAACATTTTCCATATACTAAGTACTTGAGTCACTCTATGATGGATTACTCGTGACTGCCTACCGATATCAAGATTCGGTGAATTGGGTCAAGTAGCTGAGACCTCAAGCAACTCAGAAAATACTTAGTTGCTCGGCCTAAACGCCATCTATGAGCACTGAAGCAAAAGAGGAACATTTTCCATGCACTAAGTACTTAAGTCACTCTATGGTGGATTACTCGTGACTGCCTACCGATATCAAGATTCGGTGAATTGGGTCTAGTAGCTGAGACCTCAAGCTACTCAGAAAATACTTAGTTGCTCGGCCTAAACGCCATCTATGAGCACTGAAGCAAAAGAGGAGCATTTTCCATATACTAAGTACTTGAGTCACTCTATGGTGGATTACTCGTGACTGCCTACCGATATCAAGATTCGGTGAATTGGGTCTAGTAGCTGAGACCTCAAGCAACTCAGAAAATACTTAGTTGCTCGGCCTAAACGCCATCTATGAGCACTGAAGCAAAAGATGAACATTTTCCATGCACTAAGTACTTAAGTCACTCTATGGTGGATTACTCGTGACTGCCTACCGATATCAAGATTCGGTGAATTGTGTCTAGTAGCTGAGACCTCAAGCAACTCAGAAAATACTTAGTTGCTCGGCCTAAACGCCATCTATGAGCACTGAAGCAAAAGAGGAACATTTTCCATATACTAAGTACTTGAGTCACTCTATGGTGGATTACTCGTGACTGCCTACCGATATCAAGATTCGGTGAGTTGAGCCTAGTAGCTGAGTCCTCAAGCAACTCAGAAAATACTTAGTTGCTCGGCCTAAACGCCATCTATGAGCACTGAAGCAAAAGAGGAACATTTTCCATGCACTAAGTACTTGAGTCACTCTATGGTGGATTACTCGTGACTGCCTACCGATATCAAGATTCGGTGAGTTGCGCCTAGTAGCTGAGTCCTCAAGCAACTCAGAAAATACTTAGTTGCTCGGCCTAAACGCCATCTATGAGCACTGAAGCAAAAGAGGAACATTTTCCATGCACTAAGTACTTGAGTCACTCTATGGTGGATTACTCGTGACTGCCTACCGATATCAAGATTCGGTGAATTGGGTCTAGTAGCTGAGACCTCAAGCAACTCAGAAAATACTTAGTTGCTCGGCCTAAACGCCATCTATGAGCACTGAAGCAAAAGAGGAACATTTTCCATGCACTAAGTACTTAAGTCACTCTATGGTGGATTACTCGTGACTGCCTACCGATATCAAGATTCGGTGAATTGGGTCTAGTAGCTGAGACCTCAAGCTACTCAGAAAATACTTAGTTGCTCGGCCTAAACGCCATCTATGAGCACTGAAGCAAAAGAGGAACATTTTCCATATACTAAGTACTGGAGTCACTCTATGGTGGATTACTCGTGACTGCCTACCGATATCAAGATTCGGTAAATTGGGTCTAGTAGCTGAGACCTCAAGCTACTCAGAAAATACTTAGTTGCTCGGCCTAAACGCCATCTATGAGCACTGAAGCAAAAGAGGAACATTTTCCATGCACTAAGTACTTAAGTCACTCTATGGTGGATTACTCGTGACTGCCTACCGATATCAAGATTCGGTGAATTGGGTCTAGTAGCTGAGACCTCAAGCTACTCAGAAAATACTTAGTTGCTCGGCCTAAACGCCATCTATGAGCACTGAAGCAAAAGAGGAACATTTTCCATATACTAAGTACTGGAGTCACTCTATGGTGGATTACTCGTGACTGCCTACCGATATCAAGATTCGGTGAATTGGGTCAAGTAGCTGAGATCTCAAGCAACTCAGAAAATACTTAGTTGCTCGGCCTAAACGCCATCTATGAGCACTGAAGCAAAAGAGGAACATTTTCCATGCACTAAGTACTTAAGTCACTCTATGGTGGATTACTCGTGACTGCCTACCGATATCAAGATTCGGTGAATTGGGTCTAGTAGCTGAGACCTCAAGCTACTCAGAAAATACTTAGTTGCTCGGCCTAAACGCCATCTATGAGCACTGAAGCAAAAGAGGAACATTTTCCATATACTAAGTACTGGAGTCACTCTATGGTGGATTACTCGTGACTGCCTACCGATATCAAGATTCGGTAAATTGGGTCTAGTAGCTGAGACCTCAAGCTACTCAGAAAATACTTAGTTGCTCGGCCTAAACGCCATCTATGAGCACTGAAGCAAAAGAGGAACATTTTCCATGCACTAAGTACTTAAGTCACTCTATGGTGGATTACTCGTGACTGCCTACCGATATCAAGATTCGGTGAATTGGGTCTAGTAGCTGAGACCTCAAGCTACTCAGAAAATACTTAGTTGCTCGGCCTAAACGCCATCTATGAGCACTGAAGCAAAAGAGGAACATTTTCCATATACTAAGTACTGGAGTCACTCTATGGTGGATTACTCGTGACTGCCTACCGATATCAAGATTCGGTGAATTGGGTCAAGTAGCTGAGACCTCAAGCTACTCAGAAAATACTTAGTTGCTCGGCCTAAACGCCATCTATGAACACTGAAGCAAAAAACTACAAGGTATGCAGCCCTAAGGGTTGTACGAAAGGGTGACGTAGGACTGTGTCATATAATACTCATTACATTGATAACATGTTTTAATCGATGACGTATAACTTTATGTCTGATCATTAGATCAAAGACTAATGCAAACTGCATTTATGGCATATGCATATTTGAGTATCTGTGAGTATCATTGTTTGAGTGTTTATTTGTAAAAGAAGAGCGAAATATTCTGATTTAATTCTGCATTGAATCAATGGTGGTTTTGAAAAAAACCGTTTGAAATTGTTTGGTGGCTCTGAAAAGAACTATGTTTGAGCTGATAGCACTTCTTAAAAATCAGTACTATAATTACTGTTGCCAATATATAGATGGATGTCGCTATTCGGTCCTTTAGACTCTAGAATGATGCTTGCTCGCTAATACAGGAGTGATAGGAAATACCAAATCACTGTAAAGTAGAAATGGATTAGTTTTATCGAAATACTGACCGTCCGTCAGTGCGATCGTGCGATAAATGAGCAGACGGCGAACCTAGTGTGCTACTTTATAGTCACTGGCACTGCCGTTGCTACTTGTAAGCTAGTGTAGGTGTGGGAGAAACCAGGTCGGCTGCTGCTGCTGCTCAAATAATTATCCGAATGGAACGTTAACCATTTAAAAAGTGTAGAAAAATCTTTCCATTCTTCAATTACTATAGCTCTTATAAGAACTGTTTAAGACCACAACGACCTGCTGCTGAATTTACTGCCAGTCAGTCGTTCCGTTTCCGTTTGCCATCAGTGTTGGTTTACGATAATTGCGATCGAAGTTGCCGCCAAAATGCCATCGGCTTTGCCTCCAATTACCATTAATGTTATCACTAACAACCGGTGTTGCCGCGAAATGTCCTTGGTCTTGCCACCAATTTCCATCCCAAGCCGTTGGTTTGCCTCCAATTGCCGGTGTTTCCGCCGAAATTCCATCGTTTTTGCCTCCATTTGCCATCGGCGTTGCCGCCAATTACTGGTGTTGCCCTACCAATAGCCGTCGACGGTAAATACTGACCGTCCGTAAGTGCGATCGTGCGATAAATGAGCAGGCGGCGAACCAAGTGTACCATTTTATTGTCACTGGCACTGCCGCTGCTACTTGTAAGCTAGTGTAGGTGTTGGGGGAAACCATATCGGCTGCTGCTGCTTAAATGATTGTCCGACACTGATTGAGCAAGCTATCGAACAATTTCGCATGTCTGCGATGGGGATAATGCAAAACGTAACGTAAAGTGCATCGTGTGGGATTCACGTTGGCCATTGCCCGCTGATTCCGCTTGTCTTCAGGGTCGGTGTTGCCGTCAATAGCCATCGATGTTGCCGATTGGATTGGACAAGGGGTGTGGCTTACAAAGTGGCCTCAAAGGTTATCATTTGGATCCAAATCCTTTGGTGTATCTAATTGTCGTCCGTGCTTGTGAAGCTAGGCGATCACAAGGGAAATGTATGGGAAAATTCGACCTTAAAACTTTACACACATTTTCACTATTTAGCGTATAAAAAATTATTATTAATATGTTACTATAAATTTACTGGATATTTTATCTATCCAACGACATATTAACTGTTATGTTTCGTTCAGTAGTATAGTAGCTATTAGCGTTTGAAATATTTCTTTCAAACGTTTCACTTCTATTTTTCGTTTTTACAAAGTGCTACCCAGTCCCAGTATAGTAAACAAAGACGCAGTCCTACGTCAAAAGGAACATTTTCCATATACTAAGTACTTGAGTCGCTCTATGGTGGATTACTCGTGACTGCCTACCGATATCAAAATTCGGTGAATTGGGCTTAGTAGCTGAGTCCTCAAGCAACTCAGAAAATACTTAGTTGGTCGGCCTAAATGAGTGCGAGCTACCAATAATTCACGTAAATGTTACATGAAAAGTGTGATGGATGAGAATTACCTATGTTTTCACGTAAACTTGACGTGCCGATTTTTTTGAGTGTATCTCCATGAAGGATAGGGGGAGTGTCCCTAGCCATGGCCTCCCTGCTTGCATAGATCACTATGGGATCGTAAAGGCAACTACTCAAATACGAGCGGAGATAGCGGCCTAGAGTTGGGACCCAACAGAAATGATTAATTCAACCAACCAACACAATGAAGAAGGAGATAGCGGCACGAAGGAGGGACCCAAGAGTATGAGTACACCTCAAAACAAAAACAGCAACGGCTGTACGCCACAGGAGGAGACGAACGTGTTTACGAGAAGTGGAAGGCTACAACGATCACCAGTGCCGAACAAGGATATATTGACGAGTAGAAGCAGTAGTGTGCCTCCAGCAGAGCAGAAAAGAGGGCACATGACGCAGATTCAGATGCTCACGCCAAAGCCTGGAGCTTTCGCCCCTCGAGACGGGATGATGGAGATCAGAGCGAAAATCGACGAGCTCTACGAGTTCGTTAAGGAGAGGCATAACGTCCACACGCAGATCAAGCAGTTGGTGGCGAGCATTAAATCTGCTATGACTACAGTTGAGTGCGAGCATATGAAACTCGAGGCTAGAGCTTTGGCTGCTGAAAACGCACTTAGCTAAGCCGTGAAGAGAACGGCTGAACCATCATAGACGCCTAAAAGACCTCCAGTAGTGAATTCTCGCACGGACAAAAGGAAGAGGGAAACGCCTGTTGAAGAAGAGGAGCAAAAGAAAGCTAAGAACGAAGAGGAAGACAATCCGGACCAAAGCGAATGTAGTGGATGGCGTACCGTCGCAAGCAAGAAGGAAAAGCAGAAACAAAATGAAGTGGAGAATGGCGAGCAGAAGAAGCCCAGGCCTCGGCGGGAGAGGATTAAGGGTGATGCGCTGGTTGTCGAAGCGAACGCCAACGTTTCGTACGTAGCGATCCTCCGAAAAGTCAGAGAAGCCCCGGAGTTGAAGGAACTTGGAGAGAAAGTGGTAAGAACCAGGCGAACTCAAAAGGGAGAGATGCTTTTTGAACTGAAAAAGGATCCATCGATTAAGAGCGCGGCTTTCAAGGATCTTGTTGCCAAAGCACTTGGAGACGAAGCAAACGTGAAAGCGCTTTCCCAAGAAACCGTGATCGAGTGCAGGGACCTCCCAGTAAACATTTTCATATGCATATCAGAGTAACAAATGGGTTAAATCTACTTATACCCTAAAAAATCGTATCTGATGCACAAAACCAGCATATGCGTACTAATTTGGAGGCCATATACGTACTACAAAATATACGTTAACAATTCCACTTTATTAGTCTTTGTGTGCGATAAGATCCGACTTAAAGCGATTAGTTGCACAATGATATACAATTCTGTACTGGAAGTCGTAAGTCAATCACTTGTTGTCGTCAAATGCGATAGAATATAAACTTGTGTGCGTTTCATTAGGCTATTTTTACAATCCTGAATTTATTAAAAGTCAATAACGATAATTTTCGTATATTGATATACGAGTTGGTGTTTGCTGGGCTGGAAGAGATCACGACAGAACAGGATGTAAGGAATGCGTTGAAGGTACAGTACGAATTGGGCGACGTACCGATGGGAATCCGGCTCAGAAAGGCATATGGTGGGACGCAGACGGCGACGATTCGTCTCTCAGCGGTAGCAGCGCCCAAATTACTGATGAAGGGTAAAATTAAAGTTGGGTGGTCAGAGTGTGTTCTGAAAGCCATCCCTCGTGTGACCAAGGAAATGAAACGTTGTTTCAGGTGCTGGGGCTTCGGTCTTCAGGCGCGTAACTGTGGAGGTCCGGATAGATCCAGATCGTGTCGGAAATGCGGCGAGAATGGCCATTTTGCAAGCGACTGCGCAAAGCCACCGAGGTGTATGCTCTGCAATAATTCAGAGAGAAATGACCACACGACGGGAGGCTTCCAATGCCCAGCGTATAAAAAGGCGACGGCGAGTCAGCAGTGATGGAGGTGACCCAGATTAATCTCTATCATTGCGACATAGCACAACAACTGCTGTGGCAGTCGACAACGGAGTCGTTGTGCGACTCCGCGATAATTGCAGAGCCGTACCGAATTCCTCCCGGTAACGGTAACTGGGCAGTTGATAGAGCAGCAATGGCTGCAATACACGTAATGGGCAGTTTCCCCATTGAGGAGGTGGTTTCTAGTTCGTATGAAGGTTTCGTGATTGTCAAAATCAACGGGATCTACGTATGCAGCTGTTACGCACCCTCAAGATGGACCATGGAGCAGTTCCACCAGATGCTGGACGCGCTGACCAAAAAACTCATCGGGCGAAGGCCGATCACCGTGGCGAGAGACTTTAACGCATGGGCTGTGGAGTGGGGGAGCAAATGCACCAACGCCAGAGGATACAGTCTGTTAGAAGCCCTGGCTAAGATGGAAATTGCACTGTTCAACGAAGGTACCGTTAGCACCTTTCGTAAAGACGGCCACGAATCCATCATTGATGTCACTTTTGGCAGTCCATCCATGATGCCGAACATAAATTGGAGGGTCTGCGAAGGGTATACCCATAGCGATCACCAGGAGATTAAATTTAGTATCGGCCGACGAAATCCGGCGATAAGACAGAAAGCCAGAACCTACGAGCGGAAGTGGGAGACGACGGCCTTTGACAGGGATCTTTTCGTCGAGGCACTCCGGGTGGACAGTGGAAGATCGATCCTGAATGAGAACGAGTTGACAGATATATTGGTCAGGGCATGTGATGCTACCATGCCCAGAAAACAGGAACCGAGAAAAGAGCGGCGACCGGTTTATTGGTGGAATGCAGCAATTAGCAACCATCGTGCTAGTTGTCTCAGAGTCACAAGACGCGTCCAAATAGCCAGAACTGAAGCAGATCGGGAAGAACGTAGCGCTGCGTTTAGAGCGGCCAGGGCTGCATTGAAACGGGAGATAAAACAAAGTTAACGCAACTGCTTCAAGGAGCTGTGCCGAGAGATAGACGCCAACCCCTGGGGTGACGCGTACCGAATCGTTATGGCAAAAGTAAAAGGTCCTGTGACAATTAGGGAGTTGTGTCCGAATGAGCTGAAGGTTATCGTGGAGGGACTTTTTCCGACGCACGCCCCTACGATGTGGCCAACAATACCGTACGGTCCAGAAGAGAGGGCTAGCGCTGATGGTCTGCAAGTCTCAATCGATGAAATAGTAGCAGTGGCAAGACAACTAAAAATGAAGAAGGCCCCTGGTCCTGAAGGGATTCCTAACGTGGCTCTTAAGGCAGCAATACAAGCGTTCCCGGATTTGTTCAGGACCGTGCTGCAGAAATGCTTAGAAGATGGTAGCTTCCCGGACCGATGTAAGATCCAGAAGCTAGTGCTGTTGCCGAAGCCAGGGAAGCCTGCGGGGGATCCAGCGTCATACAGGCCGATATGTCTACTGGATACATGCGGGAAACTCCTGGAGAGGATAATCCTGAATAGGTTTACGAGGTATACAGAAGGTGAACACGGTCTGTCAAACATGCAGTTTGGGTTCCGGAAAGGGAATTCCACGGTGGATGCAATTCGGACAGTGATCGAGCGAGCCGAGAAGTCGGGGGGGGGGGATGCACAACGGTGTACTGTCTCTGAAGCTGCCTAGAGGCGCGGTGATTGTCGGCTTTGCAGATGACATCGTGCTATCGGTGACAGGCGAGTCACTGGAGGCGGTAGAAATGCTGGTGACAGAGGCGATTAGAACTATCGAGAACTGGATGCATGGTGCAAAGCTACAAATCGCCCACCATAAAACGGAGGTTCTGCTGGTTAGCAACTGTAAGGCTGTGCAACATGCAGTCGTCACCGTCGGAGAACACATTATTACTTCAACGCGCGCGGTCAAGCATCTGGGAGTAATGATAGACGACCGGTTGAACTTCAACTATCACGTCGACTACGCTTGCGAGAAGGCGGCGAAGGCTATCAATGCGATAGCCAGAATCATGCAGAATTGTTACGGGCCGAGTAGTAGTAAGCGGAGACTGCTGGCTAGTGTGCCATCATCGATACTGCGGTATGGAGGTCCAGTCTGGATCGCAGCACTACAATCGAAGCGGAATCGCGAGAAGCTGAATAGTACCTTCCGACTCATGGCTGTAAGAGTTGCCAGTGCATATAGAACAATATCGTCGGAGGCAGTATGTGTTATCCAGCGGGGTGCTATCCCTATCTTAACGAACGACGTTCGACAGTCGACTTAACAAAGGGCGCTATTGCAGGAAAAGCGCCCGTCTGACAGGTAAATTTGCTGCCAACCTTGTCGAGATGGTGCTGAGATGTTGACAACAAAAACATGGCACCCATCGCAAGTCCCTGGTGTTATCGCTGGAATGATCGCCATCAGCATCATGCTCGTGGAAGATAACGGCTGCTACGGACGAAGAAACATCAGAGGAGCCCGGAAGCTGGCGAGAGAAGAGTCACTGAGCAAATGGCAGCAAGAGTGGGATAGGGCCGAGAATGGTAGATGGACGCACCGACTCATACCGGTTCTGTCAACCTGGTTGAACAGGAAACATGGAGACGTCGGGTTCCACTTGACGCAGTTTCGGGTCACGGTTGCTTCAGGCAATACCTGCACCGGTTCGGGCACGCTGCGACCCCATTCTGCCCGAAATGCAGAGAGACGGTAGAAACACCACAGGGTTTTTGAATGTCCTCGATTTGCCGCGATACGAAGGGAGATGCCGCCCCTGACGGTGGAGAACATAGTAGGCGAAATGTGTCGGGAGGAGAGCGTGTGGAATGCCGTCACCGGCGTTGTAGCACAGATTATGTTGCAACTGCAACGACAGTGGAGAAACGACCAGCGAACTAGCGAAATCCCGATTAGCAAACAATCTTGACAGACGCATCGGTGGAGTGACGAGCGTGACGGAGCAAACCAAGCTTGGACAGAAACACTACGAGGGCGGCCGTGAGAGGATAGATGTTATTTTGGTCGCTATCCCTGGATCGGTTCGCATCTTGATAGATAAAGTGGTAGTGTGGTGGCGAACTCGACGGTGCAGTGCTGAGCCCAACAAGAAACCCTGCGAGGGTGGCCGTGAGGAGATGGAAGTCATGACGGTCGCCATCTTTGAATCGGTATACGTCTCGACAGGTGCAAGGAAAGTGGACGGTGAAGGAGAATGTAGTAGCAACAAGAATGGCAAAACCCTGCGAGGGTGAATGTGAAGGAGTGGACGTTATGACGGTCATCTCCGGATCGGGGTGCAGACACAGGCTCCCCCCGAAGTAATACTTAACGGTAGTTCCGGGGGGGTTAAGGTCAGACGCCCGTGAGGTTTTTAGTGGGTTAGAGTCTCACACTGTGCCACGTGATGTAGCAATATATCATTAGTGTGCCTGGCATTTTACGTGAGTTTCCTCCCGTAAAAAACACACACACACACACACACACACACACACACCCAAATGTGATTCAATATAAATATCGGTACATATTTCCCATTTTTCACTTTGATATACGTAAGAAAATGTTAGCTGGCAACTCAAAATGACTTTTTAATTTTCCGCTTTTTTCCCGGTTTTTTCGATATAATTTGTTTGATTTTCCCGGTTTTTTAATCGCGAAAGATAAGAAAAATATTTTTACTTTTATTTATTTTTCCCTGTTTTTAAGAATTTGTGCAAAGAAAACAATGTTCAATTTTTTTAAGATTTTTATCGAGCATTGCGAATTTTTTCTGTGAGAAATTTAGCTTTTTGCTTTCTAATACGTGTATCATTCTGGACGCGACCAATCACGGAGTGCAACTACGGGCAGTCTACCTAAGCTAAGCTAATACGTGTATCATTCAGGACGCCTCTCGTATTTTTTCGCTGCCGGCTGCCTTTTTTCGTTGTCTGCACATTTTCAAGTTTCAAATATCAGGAGACCAGCAGCGCCTATAGTTTGTTGTATTAATCGACTTAATTGAAGTAGCAGTCAAAAGTATGAAATACAATTAAGCGCCAGGGTCCAGGGATGGACTGCATTTCAGTCGAGATGCTGACCCACCTTTATCAGTGCCCATAGATGGCGTTTAGGCCAAGCAACTAAGTATTTTCTGAGTCGTTTGAGGACTCAGCTGCTATATCCAGTTCACCGAATCTTGATATCGGTAGGCAGTCACGAGTAATCCACCATAGAGTGACTCAAGTACTTAGTATATGGAAAATGTTCCTCTTTTGCTTCAGTGCTCATAGATGGCGTTTAGGCCAAGCAACTAAGTATTTTCTGAGTTGCTTGAGGACTCAGCTACTAGGCTCAATTCACCGAATCTTGATATCGGTAGGCAGTCACGAGTAATCCACCATAGAGTGACTCAAGTACTTAGTATATGGAAAATGTTCTCTTTTGCTTCAGTGCTCATAGATGGCGTTTAGGCCGAGCAACTAAGTATTTTCTGAGTTGCTTGAGGTCTCAGCTACTAGACCCAATTCACCGAATCTTGATATCGGTAGGCAGTCACGAGTAATCCACCATAGAGTGACTCAAGTACTTAGTATATGGAAAATGTTCCTCTTTTGCTTCAGTGCTCATAGATGGCGTTTAGGCCGAGCAACTAAGTATTTTCTGAGTCGCTTGAGGTCTCAGCTACTAGACCCAATTCACCGAATCTTGATATCGGTAGGCAGTCACGAGTAATCCACCATAGAGTGACTCAAGTACTTAGTGCATGGAAAATGTTCCTCTTTTGCTTCAGTGCTCATAGATGGCGTTTAGGCCGAGCAACTAAGCATTTTCTGAGTAACTTGAGTGACTCAAGTACTTAGTATATGGAAAATGTTCCTCTTTTGCTTCAGTGCTCATAGATGGCGTTTAGGCCGAGCAACTAAGTATTTTCTGAGTAGCTTGAGGTCTCAGCTACTAGACCCAATTCACCGAATCTTGATATCGGTAGGCAGTCACGAGTAATCCACCATAGAGTGACTCAAGTACTTAGTATATGGAAAATGTTCCTCTTTTGCTTCAGTGCTCATAGATGGCGTTTAGGCCGAGCAACTAAGCATTTTCTGAGTAACTTGAGGTCTCAGCTACTAGACCCAATTCACCGAATCTTGATATCGGTAGGCAGTCACGAGTAATCCACCATAGAGTGACTCAAGTACTTAGTATATGGAAAATGTTCCTCTTTTGCTTCAGTGCTCATAGATGGCGTTTAGGCCGAGCAACTAAGTATTTTCTGAGTCGCTTGAGGTCTCAGCTACTAGACCCAATTCACCGAATCTTGATATCGGTAGGCAGTCACGAGTAATCCACCATAGAGTGACTCAAGTACTTAGTATATGGAAAATGTTCCTCTTTTGCTTCAGTGCTCATAGATGGCGTTTAGGCCGAGCAACTAAGTATTTTCTGAGTCGCTTGAGGTCTCAGCTACTAGACCCAATTCACCGAATCTTGATATCGGTAGGCAGTCACGAATAATCCACCATAGAGTGACTCAAGTACTTAGTATATGGAAAATGTTCCTCTTTTGCTTCAGTGCTCATAGATGGCGTTTAGGCCGAGCAACTAAGTATTTTCTGAGTAACTTGAGGTCTCAGCTACTAGACCCAATTCACCGAATCTTGATATCGGTAGGCAGTCACGAATAATCCACCATAGAGTGACTCAAGTACTTAGTATATGGAAAATGTTCCTCTTTTGCTTCAGTGCTCATAGATGGCGTTTAGGCCGAGCAACTAAGTATTTTCTGAGTAACTTGAGGTCTCAGCTACTAGACCCAATTCACCGAATCTTGATATCGGTAGGCAGTCACGAATAATCCACCATAGAGTGACTCAAGTACTTAGTATATGGAAAATGTTCCTCTTTTGCTTCAGTGCTCATAGATGGCGTTTAGGCCGAGCAACTAAGTATTTTCTGAGTCGCTTGAGGTCTCAGCTACTAGACCCAATTCACCGAATCTTGATATCGGTAGGCAGTCACGAATAATCCACCATAGAGTGACTCAAGTACTTAGTATATGGAAAATGTTCCTCTTTTGCTTCAGTGCTCATAGATGGCGTTTAGGCCGAGCAACTAAGTATTTTCTGAGTCGCTGGAGGTCTCAGCTACTAGACCCAATTCACCGAATCTTGATATCGGTAGGCAGTCACGAGTAATCCACCATAGAGTGACTCAAGTACTTAGTGCATGGAAAATGTTCCTCTTTTGCTTCAGTGCTCATAGATGGCGTTTAGGCCGAGCAACTAAGTATTTTCTGAGTAACTTGAGGTCTCAGCTACTAGACCCAATTCACCGAATCTTGATATCGGTAGGCAGTCACGAATAATCCACCATAGAGTGACTCAAGTACTTAGTATATGGAAAATGTTCCTCTTTTGCTTCAGTGCTCATAGATGGCGTTTAGGCCGAGCAACTAAGTATTTTCTGAGTAACTTGAGGTCTCAGCTACTAGACCCAATTCACCGAATCTTGATATCGGTAGGCTGTCACGAATAATCCACCATAGAGTGACTCAAGTACTTAGTATATGGAAAATGTTCCTCTTTTGCTTCAGTGCTCATAGATGGCGTTTAGGCCGAGCAACTAAGTATTTTCTGAGTCGCTTGAGGTCTCAGCTACTGGACCCAATTCACCGAATCTTGATATCGGTAGGCAGTCACGAATAATCCACCATAGAGTGACTCAAGTACTTAGTATATGGAAAATGTTCCTCTTTTGCTTCAGTGCTCATAGATGGCGTTTAGGCCGAGCAACTAAGTATTTTCTGAGTTGCTTGAGGACTCAGCTACTAGGCTCAATTCACCGAATCTTGATATCGGTAGGCAGTCACGAGTAATCCACCATAGAGTGACTCAAGTACTTAGTATATGGAAAATGTTCCTCTTTTGCTTCAGTGCTCATAGATGGCGTTTAGGCCGAGCAACTAAGTATTTTCTGAGTTGCTTGAGGACTCAGCTACTAGGCTCAATTCACCGAATCTTGATATCGGTAGGCAGTCACGAGTAATCCACCATAGAGTGACTCAAGTACTTAGTATATGGAAAATGTTCCTCTTTTGCTTCAGTGCTCATAGATGGCGTTTAGGCCGAGCAACTAAGTATTTTCTGAGTAACTTGAGGTCTCAGCTACTAGACCCAATTCACCGAATCTTGATATCGGTAGGCAGTCACGAATAATCCACCATAGAGTGACTCAAGTACTTAGTATATGGAAAATGTTCCTCTTTTGCTTCAGTGCTCATAGATGGCGTTTAGGCCGAGCAACTAAGTATTTTCTGAGTCGCTTGAGGTCTCAGCTACTAGACCCAATTCACCGAATCTTGATATCGGTAGGCAGTCACGAGTAATCCACCATAGAGTGACTCAAGTACTTAGTGCATGGAAAATGTTCCTCTTTTGCTTCAGTGCTCATAGATGGCGTTTAGGCCGAGCAACTAAGTATTTTCTGAGTTGCTTGAGGTCTCAGCTACTTGACCCAATTCACCGAATCTTGATATCGGTAGGCAGTCACGAGTAATCCATCATAGAGTGACTCGAATACTTAGTATATGGAAAATGTTCCTCTTTTGCTTCAGTGCTCATAGATGGCGTTTAGGCCGAGCAACTAAGTATTTTCTGAGTCGCTTGAGGTCTCAGCTACTAGACCCAATTCACCGAATCTTGATATCGGTAGGCAGTCACGAGTAATCCACCATAGAGTGACTCAAGTACTTAGTGCATGGAAAATGTTCCTCTTTTGCTTCAGTGCTCATAGATGGCGTTTAGGCCGAGCAACTAAGTATTTTCTGAGTAGCTTGAGGTCTCAGCTACTTGACCCAATTCACCGAATCTTGATATCGGTAGGCAGTCACGAGTAATCCATCATAGAGTGACTCGAGTACTTAGTATATGGAAAATGTTCCTCTTTTGCTTCAGTGCTCATAGATGGCGTTTAGGCCGAGCAACTAAGTATTTTCTGAGTAGCTTGAGGTCTCAGCTACTAGACCCAATTCACCGAATCTTGATATCGGTAGGCAGTCACGAGTAATCCACCATAGAGTGACTCAAGTACTTAGTGCATGGAAAATGTTCCTCTTTTGCTTCAGTGCTCATAGATGGCGTTTAGGCCGAGCAACTAAGTATTTTCTGAGTAGCTTGAGGTCTCAGCTACTAGACCCAATTCACCGAATCTTGATATCGGTAGGCAGTCACGAGTAATCCACCATAGAGTGACTCAAGTACTTAGTGCATGGAAAATGTTCCTCTTTTGCTTCAGTGCTCATAGATGGCGTTTAGGCCGAGCAACTAAGTATTTTCTGAGTTGCTTGAGGTCTCAGCTACTAGACCCAATTCACCGAATCTTGATATCGGTAGGCAGTCACGAGTAATCCACCATAGAGTGACTCAAGTACTTAGTGCATGGAAAATGTTCCTCTTTTGCTTCAGTGTTCATAGATGGCGTTTAGGCCGAGCAACTAAGTATTTTCTGAGTAGCTTGAGGTCTCAGCTACTAGACCCAATTCACCGAATCTTGATATCGGTAGGCAGTCACGAGTAATCCACCATAGAGTGACTCAAGTACTTAGTGCATGGAAAATGTTCCTCTTTTGCTTCAGTGTTCATAGATGGCGTTTAGGCCGAGCAACTAAGTATTTTCTGAGTAGCTTGAGGTCTCAGCTACTAGACCCAATTCACCGAATCTTGATATCGGTAGGTAGTCACGAGTAATCCACCATAGAGTGACTCAAGTACTTAGTATATGGAAAATGTTCCTCTTTTGCTTCAGTGCTCATAGATGGCGTTTAGGCCGAGCAACTAAGTATTTTCTGAGTCGCTTGAGGTCTCAGCTACTATACCCAATTCGCCGAATCTTGATATCGGTACTCTGAAACAAAAACCATCGGGTATCGGGGTAACGCCGAAAGTAACGCATAGTAATTTTGACCAGAACACTGCTTAAGCTAAACAGAAATCTTTTCTGCAAAAATTCACTGGTTTGTCCTCTTAATTTTACCCTCTAATATGGTAACAATTACCATGATTCTTGTTTTAGTGTAGGCAGTCACGAATAATCCACCATGTGCGACTTAAGTATCAAGAATATGGTGTCTTCAATATTTGCTCGAGTGCTTTTTTAGTAATTTAGAGCGTGTTGAGCCGAGAATCATAAAATTTTCTCATTTGTCTAGACTTTTAGGTGCTCCTAGCTAACTATTTCAGTTTAACTTTTCTCATGGCTAGGTTTTCCGAAATATATTTGCTTTCATATTAAGCGCACGTTGGTTGAATATCCCTAAAATGATTAATATAAGCTATTTGTACCTTACCTCATTTTAATTAGTTTTTATTTTATTGTTTATTTGATTTAGTTTATTGTCCTTTATTTTAGAGTCCTTTAACATAATGCTTTGGGTCGACCAACTTAAATACTCTCTGATTTGCCTGGCTGGAGTCAAATAGGTATCCCTAAAATTGTACTCATAATATTATACATATAGGATAATGCTTTTGCAGCAATTCGTTTCTTACCTTATTTTTTTATTTAGTTAGTTTTTGATTTGATTTTTTTTTTGGTTTAGTAATCCACTGTCTGTAATGCAGTAAACATGAATATTTATTTTATTTTTAATTTTGGTGGGTGCCTTCACAACTTTAGTTCTAGTGCTAGCCATTTCAGGCGCTATCTTATATGTGTGCCGCTGTGCAAAAATTGTCAGTTTTGGTGGTTAATTCATGGTGGGTGAATTCACACTGCTATTATAAACGCGGATCTCGCCCACCATGTTTTACTGCCCTACAAAATGAAAGATTTCAAGTTTGAAATTGAAATCTTTCATTTCTTTCGGGTGAGAATCTTGGTGGGCGAGTTCACAGAAGTGTCTATCCGGTCGGTCTATAACGGTACCCAGCTTTCTCGCACTGGCGGTAACTATGAATCCGGCAGCTCATCGGGTGGGGACACCGAACAGCAACATCAAAAGAACATCAACGATCTATCGAAGATGGTGGCGACCGTGCCAACAGATGCGCCGCCTAATCACGAGAGTTCATTTAACAGAAGATAAATAATTACATATACCGAAACTGTAGGCTGCGAGTGTTTGGTGCACTTGGCATTTATTTGTTTAGGAACGCTACTAGCTTATTATAAGCGCTGTTCATAATCAAAGGTAAAATGATAGAAGTGCATGAAGCAGATCTCCACTAACAACAGTGAACAACGATCCGGGCCTGCGACCAATCGATCAATTCCCCACTCTCCCGCGCGCGAGCGATCTAGGGATTGAGTGCTAGCGCGAATCGAGGTCGAACCGTGAAATCAATCAACGATTGCCACAGACAAGTTTTCCTGAAGTGAATCTAATTTGCGCGAAAAATTTTACTACCTTGATGAACTTGACTTTGGTTTGCCAAGAGAAAGAAGGGGTTTGCCGCGGCGCAACAGCTTTCAACCGTCGACCGACGACGGACGGTCCGAGACAGGTGCGGATTTCAGCGGGTCTGCTGAATAGAATGGTTACTTTGCGTTTTTCGCGGATTACCACTACATCTGCACGGAGCGATGTAACGGTTTCGCTGGGGAAACCGAATTCCGTTTCATGTTCCAAGGGTTATCCATAAATTATACTATTCTTTTGTCATAAGCACATTGAGTGGAAAACACAACTTTCAGTTCAGCTCTGCTGGGCAATGTATCGTTTTGCAAAAATGTAATCACATTTAGGGATGATCCCCAACCATCAGAAGTGTGCACGCTTGGCATGATGAACGAAAATAATTGCAAACTTGGCTGCGCGCGTCAGATCGTCAGATGTTTACCAACAAAGAGAAATGATGAGTGTAATAAAAAATGTAAGCCCGCTACGAAACGTTATAGGGTAAAAGAAGAAAAGTAAGCATAATTTTGATAATGACTTTATAGGTACTACTTTCGCGTAGCTGAAGGTTTGTTGAGAATCAATTTGGAACATGTTTCTTTGGATGGGCCGAATCCGTAGACGCACGATACGGTACGAAAAATTGAATCGCGTTCAATGCATGACTGCATCGAGTTATAGAAATAGTCGATTTATTTGTTTATCTAAGAAATTATTATGCACGCAGATCAGCTGATTTCCTCAAATGCATGCACGGTACACGGCTGCCAGGAAAAACAAGAAAGTGCAGTGTACAACTGAATGACCATAAAAAGTCTGTTCCATGGGAAGCTAAAAGCTAACCATTATTGGATTTTACGTCAAAATGAAAATGGCAACATAAAACAAAAAAAATAAAAAATTAGAGTAAGAAACTGTGCTGTGATTAATTATGTGATTTCAGGTAAGATAAGGCAGTGGAGGAACATTTAGAAACCATTTGTAAACATCATACCAGTGCTTGAAAGCCAAGTACCAAATACAGCAACTAATGTGGTGGAAGTCTCGTATTACCGTCAGCAATGTTATGCAGAAATGACTAGCTTGGACTCACGACCGTACAACAGTCATGTTGAAAGAAAATTCAACTGAGTAACAGTTATTGTTTCAATAAGTAATTTTCGACACAACACGAGAGGAATCGATGTATCAGACAGATCGATAGACAAAACTGAAAATAAAAAAAATGATGGTCAGTTGCCCTTACAGGCGTTTTATTTGCTCAATCACCACAAAAGATGACCAATGAGTGCGAGCAAGAACTCAATTCACCGCTATCTTAAGGAGCGACAAGCGCCTCTTAGAGATCGTGATGAATGAGAACAAGTGTTTCGAGCTAATAATACGCGCAAGTTTTACGAAAGGTGAACCAATCTCGTAAAGGTTACTTCAAACACCTTCAAGTGTGCAGGGACGATGAAGGGAATCATGTTCATCTCATCTGCAGTTCTTCGACGGACACCGCAGTGCGAAGTTGCAGAAGGCGGCGGAACGTGTAATAACCAAGGAATGTCCCCAAAAGATAATAGTGTCCCAGCACCTGTTCTCCATAAGGTCATACGAGATACAGGGTTGCTGAAGACTAACAAGGCCGCCGGTAAGGACCGCGCAGCAGAACTTTATAAACATGGCCGAGAACGAGAATTGCTAGCAACGGTTGTACACTGGGTTATTTCGAAGAATTGCAAGAAGGAGAAGCTATCGGAGGAATGGATGGAAGGTGTTGTTTGTCCCATCCAGGGCTGTCCGGCCTTCAGTGCACCGATTTTGCTTATTTAACTGTAACACCTCAGGCTAACTAATACCTTGCTAACTGAAAGATTGCTGAACTAATACCGTTTTTGTTTTTGTTTAGGTTTAACCTAGGTTCGCTCTAGTTGCAATCGAACGGCTGCCAAAGCGTTTGTTTTTTCACTCAGGTTGAACTTAGATTCACTTTGGATTGTACTTTTTAGACGACGGGTTTGCTCTGAGTTTTTTCACAGTTTCAACCTAGCTATAAGCAATACACTGACAACCCGTAAACATTTGTTTAATCCCCCGAAAATGTTTGTGTTTGGTCGGGTTGGAACTAACCCAGGTTAAAAAACAAAAACGCTGTAAGTATTGCTCTATCATAAGTATTTTCGGCGCACTCCGAGTTTACACTGGGGGATGCACCAAGAGCGCTCTTTGCGTTACAGTTAAATAAAATCGGTGCACTGAGTGCAGGACAGCCCTGGTTCCATCTATAAAAAGGGTGATCGGGTCGACTGCTGCAACTATCGCGGTATACCGCTGGTAAATGCCGCTTAAAGGGTGTCCCACATCGAATTGCACCACGGAAGAAACGCTGTAGAAAATTATCCATTGGGTATTTGCTCTTGAAAATTTGGGTAGAAGTAGTTTAGAGTGTATTGTTTACACTGTATTTTTTTCGCTGTCAGTTTTTCGAAAATTGGAAAAATGGAGTCACTCGAAAAGGAAAGTCGTGAATTGGTTTTGCGCAAGCACCTGGAAAATCCTCAACTATCTTATCGGGACATCGGAAAACAACAACAAGGTGCAGACGACTCCAAATCATGACGAACGGCAAAACACGGTGGGAAAGTCACGGGCCCAGAAACTGTACACCCAGATGCTGACGAAGCTTCACTGTCGCATCTTTGACGATGCGACTTATGTCAAGGCGGAGTTCCGGCAGCTTCCGGGGCTACTGTTCTTCACCGCCCAGCACATGTTTGATACGAGTTTAGTTAGGAAGGTTAAACTCGTATTCGAGATTCTGCCAAGACGCTCAACGTAATAACTTTTAATTAGTTAACAAGTTTGATGTTTCGGAGCAAGTAAGGAAGCAGAAACTTTCAAAGTTTGCCAAGAAATGCATGATTTGGCAACGATCTGCTACAGCAATCTGCATCTGGCAAACGGAGTGCGCCGTTCGTGACTACCGGCCCTGTAAACAGAGAGATCTACCTCGAGGAGTGCCTACAGAAGCCTCTGCTTCCTCTGTTGAAGCAACACGAGGGCCCTCCGATCTTCCGGCCGGAGTTCGCTTCGTGCCACTATTCAAAGGATGTCCTGGATTGGTACGAAGCAAAAGGGGTTGCTGTCGTATCCTATTAACGCACCGGAACTAAGGCTTATCGAAAAATACTGAACTATTACGAAGCAGGCACCACGGAAGCAACCCAAGGAAGTCAAATCTGAGGAAGACATGAAGAAAAAGTTGGTTTCTGTACAGAAGAAGCTGCAGCCAGATGTTGTACAGAACCTTACGAGTGGAGTTAAGCGTAAGATGCGAGCATACGGAGGGTGGCAACTCGGTACGACAAACAAAATTCCCTGATTTTTCCAGTTTATTCCAGCTTTAAAAAAAAATTCAGATTTTTCCAGTTTTAAAAAAAATCCAAGTTTCATATTGCGATATAATTTTAACTGAAAATATGTTCCGCTTATTCATATTTGAATTATTTCTTAATCAACGAGAAAAATTACCCAATTACTGAAATTTTCTCGTCCAACTTCCACTTACTGTGCTTTTTCTTCCCGTATTAGAGCACAAGCTGTTCCTCCGCATTCTTGTTGTTACGAAATTCGTTATCTTCTATGACCATTTAATGTGCGTTTCTTTCGTTCAATACAAGGGACTTTAAAATGATGAAATGACTTACACTTTCACGATGAAGTGGTTTTACCCCGCTTTTCACCATTAGCAAATTTCATACCTGACGAAGTGACCTCAATTTCTCTAAGAGCTTTATCCACATTTTTCAGTCACCGATGTTAGTTAAAGTTGAATGGAAAAGTTTTGCGTCTAGAATACCCAGTACAAAAAGCTTAATCGAGTAAAAGTTTGAAGGAATTCATCTACGCAATGCGATCTTTACTGGTACCTGAGAGTGCTACCCTACGAATACTAAAAATTTGGAAAACTTCAGGGCCGTTATGGAAAACGCATTTTCTACGTATGCCAACCATCCTGCTAGACTTGTCAAGAACAACTCTCGTATATTTTCTCTATACAGCGGGTCTTAACCCGACCTGCCGGAACAGGAAAATTTCCCCACTTACTCTACTTCCCTAGGCGAGTTCTCCAATCGCACTCTCCTATTCTACCGACCGCCAAATTACATTCCGTGCGTCGATTCCGTTCTTTGTCCCGTCCCAGTTTATTCGCGAAGGGTGCAAAATTGATAAACAAAGTTGGCTAAGCGGAGAGCGTCGCTCGCACTTTCATCTTCTCGCAGCACCGCACTCTTTAGCGCCCATTCTGGCTAGTTTTAGAATCCGCCATGGTGCTTTTTCTGCGAGCCACTAGGAAACGTTCATATGTTTAGTTTTCGTTCTTCGAGCCACAAGCCATTTAATTTAAACAAGTTGAGCTTGCGTTTAATTTCAATTTCGCTGTGCGTCCTTAGCAAACTGGGCCACGCATTCTTAGAAATGTTTTTGTTACATTATACCACCGTTGGCCGTTTCACTTTCTGACCTATGCGGCTTATTTTACTTCGCATGGAATGATAGGAATTTACTCCTCCGGGTCCAAGCTAGATCCCGAAATTCGTTGCATGGAAGGTAGGGTCACTACTACTGTGGTGGAAAAAAGGCGAAAGAAGACGCAAAGAGAATCTTCCATGTCACATAGGTCTATTGGAAAAATTACTCGAGAATTGTCGATTTGATACTGGAACACTTTTGGATTCACTGTGTGGTGAAAGGTAATATTACGACACTCAGCAGTTACTACGGCATTAGCATACGAATACCTTCGAGAGCTCTTGTAATTGGTGACATTCTTCGAAGGATCGTACAGGAAGATAAAATTTCAAATCATCGGCGTATACTAGTTTTACGCCAACAGCCCACAGTAATGTAAAACACTGCAAATAGCAAGGGCCCCATGCTTCTACCTTGTGCAACACCAGAATCATTGGTAAACTCCGCAGAATAGCATTTGTGAAGATTTACATGCAGAACATCTTATTTAAGTTGCTTTCGACTTTAGCGTGCAGCGCCCCACAATAATGTAAAACAGTGGGAATAGCAGTGGCACCATGTTACTGCTTTGTGGAACGCAATAAATCGTTAGTAAACTCCGTAGAACAGTATTTGTCAAGATTTACTTGCAGAACATTTTATATAAGTTGTTATCGACTGTAACGTGTTATTTAGAGATATAGTTGTCGGCTCACCAGATACTTTAACTCAGCCATATATTTAACTTAAGTTATGCAGCAAACGCAAGATTTTCTTTGACTATATGCCATGGTCTATCCGATCGAACGCCGCTTTCCAGTCGGTATAGAAGTTTATCGTTCAGGATAAAACGAAAGTGCTTACAATTATTTCGAACAACTTCGAAGCAGCAGAAAGGTTAGTTATACAGCCCGGACTCGATTATCCGGGTGCTCATTGTTATTTTCAGCCCGGATAATCGAATCACCCGGATAATCGAATCATCATTTTTGGTACAAAATTTTTTTTGGTATGCTATGTTTTTCAATATTTAGGTATTATAAATGTTTTTTTATTATTGATCAATCTCCCCTAGTCATAAAATTCTTTTTTTGTAATTTTTTACTGATGATTACAATGATGATGGTGATGATGATAATGATGATGGTAATGATGATTTTTAAGTAAAAAAATTAATTTCATCATCGCAGGATTTATTTTTGTTCTGTTCGCCGATAAAAGGGATATAAGAAAGGAATTTTGTAGCTTTAGGGAGGTGAATCAATGCTTGTCTAGTTGGAATCATCATGTAGCATGAAAACTATAACATTTTGGTTTAAAATAAATCAGCGAAAAAAAAAATGAGTCCGGCCTGTACCACGATAGTTTCTTACATTCCGACAATCCCCACTTTTGAATACCAGAAACATAAGACTCTTTTCAGATTGTTGGAAATATGCCTTGCTCAAACAATTTATTGAATATACACCGCACAGGATCAGCTATAATATAGGTGTATAACGACATATGGAATATTTCTGAGTACCAGCTGTGAAGCTGTTCACGGAGAGCACATACGTGCTTTTGCCGTTTTCGAGTGGAAAGTGACGCGGAGAATCTTTGGTGGAGCACAAATCGAAAGCGGAGCGTGGCGGACTCGTATGAATCACGAGAAACCAATCCCAATCCCAGAGATTACCATCGTACATCTGGCGAAAGCCGGTAGGCTACGGTGGGCTGGACACGTATTAAGAATGCCGAACGTCAGTGCGACGAAAACGGTTTTCTTCAACAACCCCATCGGTACCAGCAACAGAGGAGCTCAACGTACGAGATAGCTCAACCAGATCGAAAGCGACTTACAACTTCTAGGAAACTTGGGAGATTGGCGATGAGTGGCCCAATATCGTGTTGAATTGTAAAGACTATTTGAAGCAGTACGAGCCACCCTGGCTCTATACTGATGACGACGACGACGACTGCCGTCAATTATACACATATTTTCGATCGTATTGTAGTCGCAATTATAGAAAGCCTTGCTTGTTACCGTTCTTGCTTTTGGAACATGAACGTTTCGATTTTTATTCGACAGTCTTTACAGCCAACCGTCAAAGTATAGGAGAATTGAGGAGCTAGTGCTTCGATTCTATCGACTCACTGACAGCCTTTCCCAGTCGAGATTCGAATATACAACAACTAGCTTGTTAGATTTGTGCCCTGTCTCGAAACCGATGTTTTTTAGGACTTTGTTCGGGATCAGTTATTAGTACCGAGCAAGTTTTTAAATTATTCTTTCAACTTTTTGTCGAGTTCACTAAAGTAAACTATAAAGATAGTGAACCTATGAGAATCCGTTTCAAAGATTTGGTTGATCCAAGTGATGTTGACTCTTCTTTTCCGTTCCGCATTGATAGATGTTGAGGGCGTTTATTGACCTGATAATTAGACAACACATTGCGGTCAAAACTACTTTTGTATGGACAAAAGCAATCAAGTAAAGCTGGACGTCGTGGTAGGGTGGTGGTGGTTGTGGTAGGAACCGGAAGCATTTGACATACATTTGTTAACAGGTCCATGAAGAACAACTGGTGCAAGTTTCCACAATACCTTGCGGAGCAGTACAGAAAGGAACTCGAATGACGTATAAAATCTTGCACAAACATCTGGAAAATCTAGAGTGGTCTGCATCAAAGATTACTAGCGTTATAAAAGCTAAAATTAACTTTCAAGAACTTTCAAGAAAACCGGAACTAGGGACCAAGAACTGAGGAGGAAAATATTGAGATGCGTTAAGTCCAATCCTCGAATCGCTATCCGGGATATGGCTAGACAGTGTGATAGCAACCATCAAACCACCCGAAATATCCTTGCTTGAGAAAGCTTACTCTAATAAACATCCGAATTGGCATTTGAAGCAGAATTTGGTTATCAAGAAGGCTGAAGACTGAGCCTGCGGAGCACTTTTAAATGTCCATACTTATTTCGTGGAATTGCTATATTTGATTTGATTCTAAATTATAATGCATTTTTGTATGGATAAGGCAATATAGAAACTTTTCTTGAGGGCTACTGGTCTCCACAATTCCACAACATGCATAATGTTATAATCATCGTTCATTGAGACCGCCTAGGGCACCTAATCTAAAACGTGCGATAAAATTTTTGTGGTTTGTTTAATTCGTTAAATTTAATTAATTTTTGTACGGCTGCATACAGTCCCGGGTAGCTGTGCTGCGCAACATGCCACATAGCGGGGTGGTGAAACAATGGCTCTATAGCGTGGAAAATTTCTTAGACGTTTGTCTCGAAATGGTGACATCAATTTGGCCACCGAGATCACGAGATTCAACGTCATTCCACTTTTTCGCCTTTGAAGCACGCTTAAAATGTGTCTTATTTCACAAACGATCTGAACCATCATGCTAGCAAGCTAGACCCCAAATAACATATATGAAAGTCGTGATAAATTTCATCAAAAAACTAATTGTTTTTTATGAAAGCACAAACGAAACAATAGTGTTTTATGAACATCTTCCTGTTGTTCGATTCGCTTCCAGTTTTACATTTCCACCGAAGAAACCCCTTGCCAACTGACACTGACACGCGCAGTCCCCCGGAACCGCGTAGCGCAACGAACAATGTCTCAGATTACCAATCCTGTTAGTCGACGTCAGATTCGTTCCGCTTTACGTTTACTATTCTCGGCACAGTTATGATAAAACTACCGCACCATGGTTGCTAGAGGCTTCCATCACAGGCTGTCGCCGGTAGCGCTTTGCTTTACAATCTTGCTCGGTTGGTGAAAAATCGATATCTAACTCCGGTGCACACAAATAACCTCATACGATGACTAATCGTACAAGAACCCGAAAGCTGCCGGCTAACATATTAGCTGCAACTGCGTACGTTGGCTATGCAATCAACTGGATATATATGCAATCATATGCGATTTAAACGAACACACCGTGTCAGAGCATAAATTGCTTCATATGCTTTGCCGGTAACTATCTACCACTAGCCAGTATCAACCGAGCTTGGTATACAAACAATTACGTAATCCTTCAGTCGCCTCAACAATTAAGGTGCAAGGCTCGAATCCTCTCGCATCGAATTCTCCCACGCACGAAAATAGCCTACACCCTCTCTCATATGATTCCAGTGCAGCAGCTTGCCCGAATCAGCGAATGAGTCAGAACTTTCATGAACCAAAGAAAAATCAATGATTTGCGTTTTCTCCATTCTACACAACTTGTGTATGTTTGGTTCGGAGCGTTGAATGCCGAGATTGATGAAGGATGTAAATAATTTGCGGTGTTGAAATACGAACCATTCCAAATGAGATTGAAAATGCTCGTTGCTCGATGTGTGGTTTGGAGCAACTAGCCAGCCAATTCGACCGGGGAAACGGAAATCTCCGATGGGCTAACTAATCGATAATAATGATGATGGTGCTGCTGATGATGACGTTTGAAGATCCCTGTAGAGGCACAACAGAAGATGGAAAAACCGGTTTCCACTAAGTCTCGTCTACTTCAAAGCAACAATAAACCCCTTCTAGGTTATCACTCTCAACGAATCACTCAAGTGTGATTATTTTCTTGATCTCCTTTTTCTCCTGTATTACTGTCTAGAAACCAAAAACCACAGCAATGAGTTATAATTTCATTATTTCTACTCCACTCCACTTCACTTCACTTTTTCGTAGCCACCGTATGGGCTTCACCTGTGTCCTCAATCACGTTTAATTTTCACTGTATTCTTCAACCACCCATCGAAGGCTGCATCTCTTTAAATGACCACAACCGGCTCGTTTCGCAGATAGCAAAGGTGACGACGTCGCCAAATAGGCACTGGTGCTTCAATAACAATATGGTTTCGCACTAAATTCCGTACCCAAGCACAAGAGATTCGACAGACCCGAGTAAGACGAAATGCAGAAGCCCACACCGTTCTACGCTCGCCAACGTGTGAATACGTAATAAACGCGAAGAAAGTTACACTCCACGAACTCCGTCAGTTTACCTCTCTACCGAACCACAACTGGGGAGTAGCACCAGCAAGGTATACACAACAAAAACACAAACACGGCGCTTGCTCTCTCTTTCTCTGCGCCCGGAGCGCTTTACGGTAGCTAATGGCAATAGAGTAAGCAATTTTACGATGTGAATATCGAACACAACTTTTTGAAGTTGAAATTTTTCTACCGACACATGATTTTGTTACAAAAAATCCAAAATTCTTAAAAACTAAAAAATTTCATGAAATATCTTCACCACCTAACCGCATTACGACTTTTCTTCTCTTCCTAGCCCAGCAGAGTGTATGCGCATTTGCAGTTCCCATGCTTTTCGTCGGCCTACTCACCTACCAGTCGCTCTCGGAAAGTACACTTTCCCGAGAGGAAAACTCCTGTAGCTGTATCACATTCCCATGAAACAACAGCCGTCGCGTCGTGCCGTGCCGTGCATTCATCCCATCCACTGCACCGCACACACAATGGCTACGTACGGAAGATGCTCGCCACACGATTTCTGGGTGCAGCGTAGCTGTTCCCGTCAAAATTTGAAGACGATGACGCGCGAGTGAGTTTCTCTGTGTGTTTGTCTAGATCGTCAATCGTATGGAGCCCCCCCGATTCTCCCCCAGAAGAAATGCAAAGGAAAATCAAGACGATTCCGTGAACAAAAATCGGCAACTTGCAGTACGGAAAATACAAATGAGCTGTTTTTGAGACGAATGAGATTTTCTCTGTTTCACAGATGATAACTAACATATGTTTTGGCTTTTCAGTGAATTAAAGAGTGTAGTAAGTCGGAATCATAGTAATTTTCATGTTCTTCCCACTTTGTCTTGAGTCAACTTAACGTACAATGCCAAGAACAATTTTTACCATTTTTTCAACTTTTTAATTTTTCTTTGTTTAACTAATTAGTGGTTTGTTTGATTTGTTTAAAATACTTTACTTTATTATTTCATAAAACTTCTACCAACCAATCGCTATGTCATTCTAAATGATTTTGGTTTTTAAAATTAAAAAATAGACACGCTACTCTTCGCAGATTCAATCGTCAGTAAAGTGGCACCTGACGGCTGGCAAGAGGGTGTACTAGCCTTTTTTTGCGTGAGAAAACGGTCTATGCCAGGCACACTAATGATGATGTGGCACAGTGTGGGACTCTAACCCACTAAAAACCTCACGGGCATCTGACCTTAACCCCCCGGAACTACCGTTAAGTTTGGGGGGAGGCTGTGTCTGTACACTGCTCCGTGCACCTTTCACGTTAACCGATCCCGAGATGGCGACCGTCATAATGTCCACTCCTTCTCAGCCACCCTCTCAGGGTTCTACCATCCGTGATGCTACTCATGCTCCTTCACCGACCACTTTCCTTTTTCCTTTCACTTGTCGAGACGTGTACCGATATAGGGATGGCGACCATCTTAACTTCCGTCCCTTCACGGCCACCCGCGCAGGATTTCTTCATATGAATATTATTATTCTTCCTTCCTGTTGTACCGTGTCACAGTGGTTCAGATTGATTTGAATCACCTGTATCCTAGTATAGCTTGTGCTTCTCCTTCTACTCTACCTGTCGAGACGTGCACCGATGTAGGGACGGCGATCGTCTTGACTTCCGTCCCTTCACGGCCACCCTCGCAGGATTTCTTCCTATGGCGCGCGTAGTTGCTCGAATAATCCCCGGCGATGGATTTATTCTACTCCGTCAGAGATTTCCCCGACGATGGAATATCTCTCGACACTGATACGCGAATCGACTTCCTCAGCTGCTTGCACTGTGTCCATCTCGCCGATGCCGGATCGCTGCTCGTTTCTCCATTCACGTTGGAGCTCTGACAGAATTTGCGTCACTGCTACGCTAACGGCATTCCAAGTAGCCTCTTCTCGACACATTTCGGTGACGATATTCTCCGCGTAAAGAGTGGGCATCTCTCTTCGCGCTGCCTCGAATCTTGGACAGTCGAACACTACATGTTCTGGCGTTTCATCCACGTTTCTACACTCCGGACAGAGGGGTGACCTTGCATGTCCGAATCGATATAGGTACTGTCTAAAGCAGCCGTGACCAGAGAGAAACCGTGTCAGGTAAAAGTTGACTTCTCCATGCTTTCTTTTTACCCACGTCGAGAGATTCGGTATTAGTCTGTGGGTCCATCTACCGTTCACGGGCGAGTCCCACTGTGACTGCCACTTGACCATCGACTCCACTCGCACCAGTTTCCTTATACTTCTGGTTTCCTTCCGCCTGTAGCACTCGCTGTCCTCCTCCAGGATTACGTGGATGGGAATCATCCCGGCGATAACGCATACTGCCTCCAACGAGATAGTCGTGTATGCACTTGCGACCCGCATTGCCATGAGTCTGAACGTACCGTTTAACTTTGCTCGATTCCGTTTAGTCTTTAATGCTGCAATCCAAGCTGGACCACCGTACCTAAGTATCGACATGGATACACTGGCCAGCAAGTGTCTTCTACTACTCCTTGGTCCTGAGTTGTTCGGGATTATCCTAGCAAGTGCATTAGTGACCTTCGCCGCCTTCTCGCAAGCGTAATCAACGTGGTTATTGAAGTTTAGTCGGTCGTCACACATTACTCCCAGGTATTTCAGTTTCCTTTGCGAGACTATGACATGATCTCTGACGATAATTTGTGCCCGCTGCACTGCTTTACGGTTACTAACCACTAGTTCCTGCATGCAATGTGCTATCATGTCTATGGTTTCAGTGGCTAGCATTTCCACCTCTTCCAACGATTCGCCTGTGACCGTTAGTACTACGTCGTCTGCAAAGCCGACAATCTCGACACCTTTAGGTAGCTTTAATGTCAACACGTCGTTGTACATTCCATTCCAATGCGTTGGACCGAGGATGGAACCTTGAGGGACGCCCGCCGTGATCCTGATGGACTTTCGTCCAACTGATGTATCGTACACTAGCACTCGATTCTGAAAGTAGCTTCTCAGAATTCAGCACAAGTAGTCGGGGACCCTCATTCTGTGCAGCGCTACTACGATTGCTTCCCAGCCCGCACTGTTGAAAACGTTCTTAACGTCTATGGTTATCACGGCGCAGTATCGATCACCCCGCCGTTTCTGCATTAATGACTTCTCGGCCCTCTCGATTACTGTCCGGATAGCATCCACCGTGGACTTTCCTTTCCGGAAACCAAATTGCTTGTTGGACAATCCGTGCTCGCTCTCCGTGTATCTCGTCAATCTGTTGAGAATTACCCTTTCCAGGAGTTTTCCTAGAGTATCCAGCAGGCATATAGGCCTATACGAAGCAGGATCGCCCGGTGGTTTACCTGATTTAGGTAGCAGCACCAGCTTCTGCGCCTTCCATCTGTCTGGGAAGTGGCTTTCGTCTAGGCATTTCTGCATGACCGACCTAAACATGTCTGGAAAGGCCAAGATCGCCGTTTTCAAAGCAATGTTGGGGATTCCATCCATTCCGGGTGCTTTTCTCGTCTTCAATCCCTTTGCAACTATCACCAGTTCCTCATTGGTGATTATTCTTTCTGCGGCGTTGCTATCCTCTTGCTCACGATAGGGTGTCGGGGGCCATGTCGTTGGGGCATGCTGCGGAAAGAGTCCCTCGATGATCATCTTCAGCTGGTTTGGACATGTTTCAGCGGGCATCGAGGGGCCTTTCAACTTTCTCATGGTGATGCGGTATGCGTCACCCCATGGGTTAGCATCGGCGTCTTGGCACAGCTCCTTGAAACAGTTAGATTTGCACCGCTTGATCTCCTGTTTCAGCGTAGCCCTAGCCGCTCTGTAGACTTCTCTACGTTCCTCTCTTTCCGTCTCAGATCTTGCTCGCTGTGCGTGTCCTCTGGCGCTGAGACATCTAGCTCTAAGTTCGCTTAGTGCCTCATTCCACCAGTACGCTGGTCGTCGTTTGTTCCTGAGTTCCAATTTTCTTGGCATGGTTGTGTCACATGCTCTCACTAGCCTTTCCGTCAGCTCATCTACGTCCCGGACTGAAGGGCCACTCTCTGCTCGTAAAGCTTCCACAAAAAGAGCGCTGTCGAATTGCTTCGTTTTCCACTTGCGCTCGTGGATTCTATGCCTCTATGGTGGAACAGTGTTTCGCTGGCCAATGTAGTACCGGATCGCCTGATGGTCACTGTGAGTGTAACTCTCGCAAACTCTCCAGTTTGTGTTTGCCACCAGCGATGGGTTGCAAAAGGTGACGTCGATAATGGATTCTCGCCCATCTTTGCGGAAAGTGCTGGTGGTGCCTTCGTTCATTAGGTTGACATCCAGTTTTGCATGAGCTTGTAATAGACTGTAGAGTCTTGCATTGGTGCATCTGCTTCCCCAATCCACTGCCCAAGCATTAAAATCTCCTGGTCTCCGATTGGTGAGCTGTTCGGTAAGTTCGTCCAACATCTGGTGAAACTGCTCCATTGTCCACCTTGGGGGTGCATAGCAACTACACACGAATATACCGTTGATTTTGGCGATAATGAACCCGTTGTTTGTGCTCGTGACCACTTCCTGGATAGGATATCTACCCGTAAAATAAATTGCAGCCATCCTTGCTCTGTCTGCAATCCAGTTACAGTTGTCAGGAGGAACATGATACGGTTCTGCAATAATTGCAAACGCATTCCGTTTTTGTAGTTGACTGCCACAGCAGTTGTTGTGCCGTGTCACAGTGGTTCAGATTGATTTGGGTCACCTCCATTATCTTCTGCCAGTCAACGTGTTTTTATAGACCGGGCATCTTGAACCACCTGTAAAGTGACCTTTTCCCTCCTCCTTGGTACACAGCATACACTTTGGCGGCTTAGTGCAGTCTTTCACAAAATGACCAGTCACGCTGTATTTCCGACACAGCTTAGATCTCTCCGGCCCTTTGCAGTTTCTCGCCTGGTGACCAAAGTTTAGACACTTAAAGCATCTTTCGGGTAGTTGGGTAGGTCTCAGTGAGCACACTGACCACCCCACTTTGATCTTACCCGTCCCTTCATCAATTGTAGAACCATCGTTTTAAGAAAATATTAAGATACGCCTGACCGCATTTCAAGGTCATGACTAAAATCACGAGGTTTGGTCAAAAAGAATTCCTGTTGATCTGCCGTATCAAATCTTGATTCCAAGAAAATAGCTGATTTCACCGCAATTCGTCATTGTGAAATGCTTCGAAAACATCTTCTTAGTATCCAAAACCGAATCCAAATGGTCTCCGACTACCAGGAGATCGTCGACATATACAAGGAAGTACACAATACCTTTCTTGGTAGGGTAGCCCGAGTATACTGGCGATAGCAGGCTTATGCCGTGCTCTGTAAAAATCTCAATTCTCGGCGTTTTACTGCCAGAGCGCAGGAGACGAATCGATTTGCCTTTTCTCAGTCGAATGTTACCTTCTCCGACAAGCAACGAGATTTTTTGCTTTGCTTCTTTGCTCTTTTCTCAAATGAGCATCGTTTCGGTTTTATCTTTCTTTTTCTGCCAGAGCGTTACCGAATACATCCTCTCAAGACCACGGAGCAAATCGTTTCAATGCATATAATTGTCTGTCGGATATTCTCTATGCCTATGGGATACGGACCAAATAGACTCGTATCTCCAGTGTGTAAAGAAAAGATTAGCTCTGCTTGTAGTTGTGCTCCAGATGAGTGTTTTGTGCGCAAGATGAGTGGTCGTAACAGAAAACAATACTCAAATACAGGGATGTAAAAGTGAGGGCTCTGCTTTAATTCGGATAGATTTCTTGAGTTTGCACACCGTGTTGTGCGGAACAGCAACACCATCATAAACAGCCGTTCTCGGTCTTCATAGAGGAAAACTGTTTTCACGTCTAGCTGAGAATCGTCGCCATTCTTGCAAACGGAGTGTGGGTCTCTATGTAGTCTAATCCCGTCTTCTGTTGACAACCTTTGACTACTAGGTGCGATACTAGGTGACGAGCTGGCCTGCCATTTTTATCCTCTTTGATGCGAAAACCCCTTATGGGGTGCGCACGACTTGAAAATTCAAGACTCTAGCTCCCAGATCGATCATGTCCTGTTTAACGGTCGACACTTTCTGGAAGTCATCGATGTACGATCGTTTCTTAGTGACTTTGAACACTATCTCGTCGTAAGATCCGCGCAAGGTTATCGAAACCGACGAAGGCTCGCACTGAGAGGACGTTGCGTTTCAACATCCAACGGTTGACGTCAGATGACGTTGCAGTGGAATACACCAAAAAGCTTGATCAACGAAGCGTAGAACAGCAGGAAGAAAGGGAATAAGATGTAAATGGGCTGTTGAGGATTCTCCAAAGCGCCAACAACGACGAGGGAAATGATAGGCATGACGTGTGGAAGACAGTGTAACAGCTTAGAAGAACCCGGAGTTACATGCTCACTGCGGATCACGTCAGAACAAAGGAAAATGTAAAGAGACTAGCGCTGTGGGAAAAAGAACCCACTGTCTAATGTGAGTACGAGGACCACGTGCTCAACGACGCACAAGAGAGATTCGTCAGCAACGACCTACGTACTGACAAAACAGCAAGCAGCCAGGTGGAAGGAGCACTTTCAGATCCCGTTGAATGTAAAGGAAAACACGGAGAACGGTATGAACAGGCAATGAATTGTGAGTGATGATCAAGCTGTGGAGCTAACACTAAGAAGGCAATTAGCGAGGAAAAGAACAGTAAAGCTACTAGGAAGGACGGTATCCCGGCTAAACTTCTAAACGCGGGGAGCAAGCTGCTGTACGAAGCAATATACCAGATCTCTGTCAGAATCTGGACAAAAGAACAAATCCCTGAAGAGTGGTTAGATGGCCTCATGTGCGCTATTTTTAAAAGAGGACATCGTCTCGAGTGCAAAAACTATCGCGGAATTACACTCAATTCAGCTTTCATGATGTTGGATAGACCGAAGCAAGCGGATGCACTCAGTAACCTGCTATTCAACATTGCCTTGAAAGATGCAATACGCGGAAAAGAATGGAATCATCAAGAACTCTTACATGCTTCTTGGTTTTGCGGATGTCGTCGATATCATCGTAGAGTCGTGTCAACCGTATTTCAGTGGAAGAGGCCTTTTAGATTGGATGTGGCAAGATTGAGACTTAGCATTAACACTGCCAAATCGAAGTACACAATTGTTGGCAGAGATGGGTGTGGGTGTCCAAATAGTATTGGTGCCCAGGTGGAGCTGAATGTGGGCCGATATGAAGTAGAAGAGATGCACATACTTTGGTACGCTCGTGACATATGGCAACGATGTAGGTCGCGAAGTAATACGATGCATTGCAGCAGCGAATCGAACTTTCTGTGAAGTCCCGAAGGTTGCCAACTCGCATAAACGCAAATTCAACAGAACGATAATGCTTCCGGTAACCCTTTACGGACATGAATCACGGACGCTGAAGGAAGATGATCAAATAGTGCTTGGGGCTTCTGAGCGTAAAATTCTGCAATCAATGCTTGACATTGGTGAAAACACTGTAAATCGCATGTGAATAACACTATGTATCCAACTCTGTGCTCTTGATGTCGGTACCGTGAGGTGCGTGAGCCCTACCATTGCCGATTTCGCGCACTACAGCGAGTGAAGTCTGACAAGTGTACGGCACAAAACAAATAAAAAACCTACTACACACTGAAAGATAATCAAATCGCCACTGCATATGTGACAAGTTTTAATTCAACTGATCAATCTGCGTATATTTTACACGGAAATTAATTCGATTCCGAAGTTGATCATCAATGTTGCCGAGTGAATAAAATTTCCCTGATTGAATTTCGCAGTTCACTGATATTCCCTGATCCAAAAATTAATTCCCTGATATTCCAGGTTTTTCCAGAAAATCGACACCCTGAAGTATAAAATTACCTTCGTGCCGAACGGTTTCGAGTAAGTAAAGTAGTTACCCATCTACGGGGCCGAGTCCAATTAATTATGTTGATGAGAGCAACTACAGACTTAACTTTGTTAAGCCGAAGAGCGGCGATACTATTGAAGCATCATTCTCGTTCATCAATGGCCGCTCAGCTGTGAGGATGTGCCATGACTCCCACGCATTTGAATGTGATGATTTTCGTACATTTTTTAAAAGTTTAGCAGTTTATCACATGTTCACTGCTAATGGTATGCATTGCCACACTGAAGTCATTAGTACGTTTATTTTCGGTTGTTGCTTTATGTTCTTCCACGCGGACTCCAATTTTTCGGCGAGTTTGGCCTATATTGCCGGGCAATCTTGGCACTCGATTTGATAAATTCCCGATCTCCCGGGGTTCTTATCTTTCGTGTTACACGAAACACGTGTTACGTGTTACATCCCGTAGTGTATTGTTACTTCTGTACACTACGTGATACGTGGTATGGTCTTTCATGTCTGCTATTCAACAAAGTGCTACGAGCGGATATCCACACGCGGGGCACGATCTTCAACAAATCTAGTCAATTCGTCTGCTTTGCCGATGACATGGATATTATTGGCAGAACATCTGTGGCGGTGGCAGAACAGTACACCAGACTAAAGCGCGAAGCAGAAAAGATTGGATTAAAGGTAAATACGTCTAAAACAAAGGACATGCTGGCCAGTGGAACTGAGGCCGAACGACACTTGTTGGACAGTAGTATTCTGATCGACGGCGATGAGTTTGAGGTAGTCGACAAATTTGTCTAACTTGGCTCACTGATAACGGCGGACAATGAAACCAGCCGTGAGATTCGGAAGCGTATTATCAGCGGAAGTCGTGCTTACTATGGGCTTACTACAAGCAATTGCGGTCCAGCAGACTAAGTCCCCGTGCAAAGTGCACCCTGTACAAGACGCTTATTAGAGCGGTTGCTCTCTAGGGCATGAAACATGGACAATGCTCGAGGGGGACCTGCGAGTGATCGAAGTTTTCGAATGAGTGCTAAGAACGATCTTCGGCGGCGTACAGGAGAACGGAGTATGGAGGCGGAGGATGAACCATGAACTCGCACAGCTCAATGGCGAACCCAGTATCCGGAAGGTGGCTAAAGCTGGACGGATACGATGGGCAGGGCATATTGCAAGAATGCCGGATAACTACCCTGCAAAGACGGTGTTCGCCTCAAATCCGGTAGGAACAAGACGACCAGGAGCGCATCGAGCATGATGGTTAGACCAGGTGGAGCGAGATCTGACGGAGAGTACTCGGTGTCCGAGGAATTGGAGAGCGGTAGCCCTCAACCGAGTTACATGGAGAAACTTTGTTCAACAGGTTTTGTCTCAGGACGACAAGCCACCTAAAGTAAAGTAAAAAAAACCCGAAAGCCTTCCGGGTAGAATGGCAAACTGATTCGATGTACATCATTTTTCTGTGGCTGTAATGTAGTGACATTTTTACTGTGTCGCTTGCGCTCAAGCAGACGAATTATTTTATCGACAAAATTATTATCGAAACCGTTGAAATGAAGAAATATGCCATTAATCATTGTGCAACTCGATTCGATTGAACTAGTTGAACAACTTAAAGATGTAACGATTCAACAGGGGGATATTATGGTTTCGTTTGGCGTTAGCGCTCTATTTCCCAGTGTACAAGTTCCTGAAGCAGTACGTAGTTTGCGAGAACATTTAGAAAGAAGTCGAGCTTCATCTACCCAAATCGAAGCATATATAGCAATAGTTGAGCAATGCATGAACCAGTATTTCTTTACATTCAGACAAAACTTTTCCAAACAAACATTTGGCCTTAGTAAAAGCAAAGCCAGCAAAACAAACATTTGGCCTTAGTAAAAGCAAAGCCAGCTGTTATGTCTTAGTATGGGTAAAAAAAATCTCACCACTCTGGCGGAATCATTTATGAGTGACTTTGAGGCGGCATTACAAAAAGAAAAATACTTTCCGAGAGTATGGAAGCGTTATGCAGATGATGTTTTCGCAATCGTGAAAGAACGACACCTTTCACAAACGCTCGAATTATTAAATTCTCGACATCCTACAATGAAGTTTACGGTCGAAAAAGTGCATGAGACACAGGAAAAACGTCACTATATTACAGCCACAGAAAGATGATGTACAAGGAATCAGCCCCGCCGAAGAAAAATAGGAAATTTATCAAATCTAGCGCCAAGATTGCCCGGCGATATATATTGGTCAAACTCGCCGAAAAATTTAAGTCCACGTGAAAGAACATAAGGCAGTAACCGAAAATAAACGTACTAATGACTCCAGTGTGTCAATGCATGCCATTAGCAGTGAACATGTGAAAACTGGAATAGTGCTACTTTTAAAAAATGTACGAAAATCATCACATTTTAATGCGTGGGAGTCATTACACATCCTCACAGCTGAGCGGCCAATGATGAACGAGGATGATGCTCCAATAGTATCGCCGCTCTTCGGCTTAACAAAGTTAAGTTTGTAGCTGCTCTCATCAACATAATTAGTTAGACTCGGCCCCGTAAATGAATAACTACTTACCCAAAACCGCTCGGCCCGAAGGTAATTTTATACTTATTGTAAGAACAAACAGTAGTGTTTAAAGTTTTTTAAGATTCAAAATTACAATCCATTCCTTCGAATTTATGATTAGCGTCCTCAATGAGCCGATGGAAAACGTATCAGTATTGATTTGCAATCAATATGATTAAATCATAAATCAAAATCATATATCATAAATCAAATTTTGATAATTATTTCTATGCTAAAGGAAAGTACATAGACACAATCAACCGAATCAAAGAAAGAACTTCATCAACTTTGTTTATAGTCCTTCGTCTTGTTGAAGGATTAATAACTAACTTATCTTAAATTTTTCTTAATCGGCACACTAAAAACTAAAATTGCACTATTTTTTGATAAACTGGTCGTTATATGACTTGGCACAGTCCAAACAACAGCAGTAGCGCACAAATTTCGATGCTATGTGTCATCGATGGAGTGCGCCGCACACAATCCGACGTATACGTCCTTCCCCCTGCACCAACATTACTGTGCTTTTGATCGAGCCGTTCCAATGTCAAACTGTAATTATTCCATCAGCTGGTGATGGCGATTTTAAGCAACAAAGTTTATTTTATTACGCAATGTTCGTAAGTTTAAGTAAATAACACAATAGTTCTTTAACCAAAACACGCTTCAAACTGTTTTCGGGAGAAAACGCTATTCAAGCAGACTCACTTCTGAAATCGATTTTTTTTCTGCTTCGATAGACGAATTTTCAAAACAGCCATCTTTGATAGCACCTTTGCAAGTATTTTTCTATTAAAAGCAAATTGATGCTGCGAGCTCCTGATTTTTTTCAACAGTACTTTTCACAAGGTGAGAACAGAACAATTATCCCTTAAAATCTTTTGGGAAAGCATTGATTGGCAAAAGGAAAGAGGAATTTCATGGAATGCATTGTACTTACAGCAACAAGAATTCGCAGTTCGAAGTACTTTCCTTCCCGTCGACTGGATTTTGCAAGTGTCAACGCTTTACCGAATAGCCACTGCAGTAGCTGACGTGATCAACTTTTGTTCTGCACTTCCGGGAAAAACACAATTTTCGCGGATGGCCGAGAAATCGAAAAAACGACACGACACAGCACTTTGAAGAAAAAATTCAATCGACGACGACGACGTCTTTTCGCGACTCTTTTCTCGAACACCAACGCAAAAGCGCAGCTCGCTAATCAAAATCGAACGTTTCACTGCTGCCGAGGACCAACTGTAAAAAAGAAGAGAAGCTCAGATTTGACAGAAAATCGATCAAAATCGGTGCCTGCTGATTGCGCAAACCGTGCGAAAAGTTCAACTGCGAGTGGTTGGAGTGCTAGCTTGAAGCAATGGTGCATGCAGAAAATTTTCTTGGTCATATCCCTGTGAAAAAGTGATGGCAAAAACCCATATTATTTGCGTTTGTTTTGAAGCGCGATGTAAACGTCAGGATCAGGATAAAATTTTTAAAAATATTTTACAAGAAAAAAAATTGCTGGCTTATTCCAAGGATATTCTACTCAAATTAGTATCGATAAAGTCTAGTAACTTTTCTGTGGCATTTCAAAACATTGCGCGAAGCATTCATATTGTATACGGAAGCAAGCGGTGCCTAACAAAATTGTAACAAGGATTGTGTTGTACTCTAGAACTGTTTATTCCGCCATGAATAAAGTTCCTTCAAAACCATATTACGCACTTGTGTCCGGTTTATGTGCATCTACAGCTAGCTTTTTTGGAAAGTTGAGTTCGGTTGAGAAATACTTCGATGAAAATTCGGAAAGCAAACAGGTGAGTTTAGTAAATAGTAAATGTTAGAGTGCCTTCAACAGACTAACAGAGTGACGACACTATCAAACCACAGAGAACAGACTACCAGGTAATCGACAAAAAGTGTGTAAAAGGTTTTTATGTAATCTACGAGTACCCAGGTAACCAATAAGCATTTCCAATGCAATTTCAAAGCAAGCCAATAAGCATTTAAGTTGCCTTAAATGCTATTTTGGCAAAATATGCGGCTACTTTACTGCTAGCCCTCTTATAGTGCTGACAATGGTTATTTGCAGCTAGTTACCAACAAGAAGAATTTAAATAGAATTGTGGATGCCAATTTACAACAGTTATGCAGACAAAAAGCTGATAAACAACCTGCAGTATAAAACGCCAGGGATGCTAAAAAATGACTGATTTACCGCATATTTTAATGCTTATTGGTTACCTGGATAATCCTTCAATACAGCACCCCTCGAGCAGTAAGTGGCAAACTAAATCTTGATGTCGCTGCCATCGCTGCTATGTAACTCCAGCGCAAAGAAATATTGATAAAGGTACATGGATATTTTTTGATGCGTTGGGCAAACTATTTCTGGAGGGCGCCACAGATAGATTTTACACACAAAAAGTCGATTACTTCCTTTGAGCCTGTTAATCTGTTCTCTATGGTCAAACTGGGAACGAGCAATTTGCAAGGGGTCGGACACTCAGCACATTGTGCTGCGGCACTCCAGAGATATCAAGCGGCACACCTCCGGTTCAATTTTACATATGAAATGGGAGCACTGCAAGTTGTCAAAATCATCTCGCACGGTTGCCAGATCTATCAGATTATAACGAATTTAACAAATCTTGCAGTTCGGCACTTTCGGTACAGCATCGGCACAGTTTGGCTCGTTTCAAGTCGCCTAACCTAAAAACGGTTGTGCCGAGTGACCTTAGAGAGCCTTAGAGAGTCGCCATCTGAAACAAATAATCTAGCAACAATGCAGCTCCGTATGTCAGTGTTGCCGTGCGCACAGATTATTCTGTGATCAACAGACATTTGGAATAAATAACTCATAAAATCTGGATATGTAATTCCTTTTCATGATAATTTTACCACAATTAATGGTACCGTAAATAGTTATGCTGCTGTTGTCTGTTATTGCTAATTCTCTTGACAACCAGCGATTTAGTTTAAAGATTTCGAGTTCCTCGATGCAACATATCCAGCTTTTTACGAGCCATAATGGCGGACGTGTTCGTAATATTTGAACAGCATTTTTGACATTTCCCCAATACATCGCACGTTTTCTTTCCGTACATTCCTTTAGTTTTACCGTGAACGCGCGGAAACAAGACGTGCGATTTATTACTTAAATGTCAAAAATGCCGTTCAAATATTACGAGCACGTCCGCACTTTTTGACAACTCTGCATCCATCAAAACTGGGCACTTTTCTCCTGTACGGCAGTGTTGCTCTTTCTTTCGTTTACGCAAAAGAAGAGCAATAGTTATGTTTATAAGCGAACTCGAGCAAAACTAAGAGCAACCGTTCGCTACTTGGTTGTGATTATTGGAACTACAAAAAAGTGCAATTCCCAAAATGCTTGCTGGCACCTATATGGAACTCGACTTTAAAAGTAATATTTTATTGAATTACCAACAGTGGGAATGATAAAAATGGATAATAAAGGTAAGAAAAAGCATTACCTTTCATTTGATATATATTGTTTCTGTTTCGGGAGATTATTAAAGCTTCGCAAGTGTATTTATGTTTACGAACTGATATGTTATATGTTTGGTTCTTGGCGCAAATGATGCTTATCACGAAAATAAATCCGTTAGCATTTGAGAACACATTGGAAAACACTGAAGACTGAAAATAATTGGTGATTCTCTATCCAGGATATGTAAACTTTACAGCTGACTCTATGTACTTTTGTTTCATGCGGTACAAAATCAAACATTAACATTTTTCTGCCATAAAGTTAATTAATTCGAATATTTTGACTTACCTTAACGTAGATAAACAAATTTCTTCCAATATTTCGCTATCTAAAATCCTGACAATTGAAAGGGTTAATCAAAAACTGCATTTTATTTCAGCTTTTTTCAAAAATGTATGGAGCTTGACAGCGATTTTACTTTTCATCACTTTTTTTATGCAGCGCCTCTAAGCGGGCGATAGCTTGTCAAAAACGCCTACACATTTTGCACATTTCTGCTTTCGTTCTTTGGCGTAAACGAAAGAAAGAGCACGGTAGTGTTGCAAGAGGAGAGTCCCAAGTAACAACGGTAGCTGAATTGCAAGAGCAATGGCTGTTTACGGGTTGGTTTAAGGCGATCAAAGCTGCATAAAGTAAGCACTCAAATGGTGTTTAAATAAGCGATGTTTAAGTTACTTTAAGTTTTTCAAACCAGTTCTCTCACAAAAGCTGATAAAAAAGCTTAAAAGCGGATTTTTCTGCTAAACAATCTGCTTCTAAACAGCCATAAAAATCAAACCGTTTTACGGCTGCTTAACCCTCTAACGGGCAACATCGTAAAAACGATGCGATCAAGCTAATGACTATTTTATCATGTAAGTACACACGAAAAAACCTTAAGTTCTGATTTTCATGCAAAAATAATTATCTGGAGGAGCGCCAGGTAAGAAAAAGTTCAATTTCTATTTTTCCTTTTTCATGTCTAACGCTCTGCCCAGATATTTTTTCAATTCAAATATTGTGCTTCGCAGCTGTACCTGGATTAATCCAGATTATTTTCTCTAATGCCAATGTATATGACAAAACAAAACAGCAACATTGTAGTTGTTACTCTTTCTCTTTCTCACTCACAGCATTCGCATTGTCGCAGTTTTTGTGCCAGTCGCACTTTTAGACTGCGGTGTTCAGTAAGGTGCAAAATGCGGGATATATTACAAAATTAAAATAATGCATGAAATTTACTCATAGAAAAACTTTTTAGGTCAATCATTTTGTTCTAGATGTCCTTTTTCTACAAAAGTAAAAAAAGGAAAATTCGCGCATTAATTATTTTCGGAATTTTTCAGAATGTTTGTTTTTGAAAGATGATAACTTTTGAATGCATGGTCAGAATGTTATGATATTAGTATCAAAATGTCAAGAAGTCTGTTTAGAACACATTTTCGATATTGTCAATTAAAAACAAATTTCGTATGCGGCTCTGGAGCTCCAAAAGCGAAGGCCGTCTACAGACGGTCTTACCCGTTAGAGGGTTAAAGGTGTTAAAATGTAGAGTGGAAGCTTTCATTAGGCTCACAGCTTTAAAACTACTTTAAGTCTGCTTAAGGGTGTTAAAGTGGCTTTATAAACTTCTACCAAGTTTTCTTTCGGCTCACAGGCACAGCACACATACTGTCAGATCATAGAATTTCGCAATTCGGCTGACAGCAAAAGTTTATCAGTTATCGACATTATCGACTGCTTCCCGATAGACGGGCTAGGCTTCAGGTGTAAAGATATTCTCACTGTCTGTTCTGCAGATGCAAATGGGGCGGATCATACGGTGAGCGCTTATGGATCAAAAGATGGCGGGTTCAATTCCCGGAAAAAAGACATGCATTTTTAATTATAGCTAGCAGCTTACTTGTACGAATTAAAGTTATTCGAAACTAAAAATATCGCGTTGACGGCGAAATAAAAATGACGCGTTATAAAATAGATTTTTTTGGCTGCATAAAGGTTGATGAAGCGTTGATTAAGCGACTGGATAGGTAGATTGCAAAACTATTTCTCGTTCTAAAAATAGAATTGACAGCATTGCGCAGATTGGCTATTTACAAGTGCAAAAAAGTTTCTATTAAGCTTCATTGCAGCTTCGAAAGCAGCTATTAATTAGCCTGAAGCTTGATAAAATCACCAGATTTAGATGTTTAAGAGCTGAAAAAAGGTTTTCATTTCTAAACCTGAACCATAGATCAGCCACAAGTTGAATAAAATCAGCTATAAAAGCGTTTGATCAGCCTGAAATAGTTACTTGGGGTATCAGATTTGATGTATGCAGAGTTGTCAAAAAGATTATTCGCATATTATGAACACAATTTATAGCGTCCATCGTTATAGCGCGTAAAAAGCTGGATAAGAGCTTGCTAAGCCCACACTGAGAAAACTTTTCGTATAGTTTCTATGTGTCCCACATATAGGTTTTTGCAATGTGCCCAGTAAATGATCTTAATGTGCCAAAAAGTTATCACTTATGTGTAAGCAAAAACATCCCATCAAGAAGACTGGCAACTCTGCCGAAAGTCGAGCGACAGTAACAGCAATGCTACCTACCGAGCCAAAGCTGAACCTTCGCATACTAGTGTGTGTATACTAGAATATGGATGTACACAAACACGTATGCAATGCATTACCACGCTCGCACACATCTTTTCCCACCAATACATGTACACACAGCTTCAACTTTTGTCGGGAGGGGTGCGCTGTTGCTTCTGTTGCTCGTCATTTGTATGGGCGCTAGGCAGAGATGCCAGTCTTCTTGATGGAATGTTTTTGGTGTAAGCGAAAAATTAGCACATACTATTCATATGCGTATAATTTTTATGTGTATAATTACACATACATTTTTATGTGTATTTCTGGGAGGATTGTGTTTATATGCGACTCATGATAATCATATGGGATTTCATATGGAAATTTACTATTAGTTATGTGCAGAATATTTTAAGTGCAGAGCAAAAAGGTACAAAAACTTGTCGTTTTTCACTCAAACGTATGCTTTTTTACCGGGGTATAACTAAGGGGAAAACCAAAAACATCCCATCAAGATCAAGATGACTGGCAACTCTGCTAAAAGTCGAGCGACAGTAACAGCAATGCTATCTGCCGAGTTAAGTTTGAACTTTCACATACTATTGTGTGAATACCGTGGACCCCCGTTCGTTTGACCGCTTTTAATCTGAACACTTTTTAATTTGAACCCCGTTGGTTTGCACGACGTGCAAATTAAAAATGGTTCAAATGTCATTCTCAACATGACAACATTTGCTTATGCAGACAATCCACATAAACACGATTTTTTTGTACTGAACTAGCGTGTTTAATCTGTTTCACATTGTGTTTTCTCAACGATTATGATAGAAATCCGATCGGAGAATGGAATATTCGCTGCTTGCAACTGCCAACTGAATCAAAACACTAAAACAATAACAAAGAGCAGGGCGACCAGATCACACAAGTTCCAGCATATGTAGAGTTGCCAGTTGTTCAAATTAAAAACCAACCCCGTTAGTTTGCATGAGGAATCGTTCAAACGAACGGGGGTCCACTGTATTACAATATGGATGTACACAAACACGTATGCAATGCATTGCCATGCTCGCATGCATATTTTCCCACCAATACATGTACACACAGCTTCAACTTTTGTCGGGCGGGGTGCGCTGTTCCTTCTGTTGCTCGTCATTTGTATGGGCGCGACCAACCCATCGGCAGGCAACCATGTTTTCGCTGCCAACATCTCGTGTGTGCGAAAATGTGATAGCATGTCAGCACTGCGTTTCACTCAACTGCTAGCAGTCTGATTTGGGCCCGCTGTCAAATGTTGAGCCCAGGACATGCTGTCGCTGACGTTCACTGCAGCTCGTTATAGAGATGTCGATGGGGTGGGCGCGACGAAGAGATGCCAGTCTTCTTGATGGAATGTTTTTGGGAAACAAAAACAAATTCTAGATAGAATTAACAAAAGGGCGAATGTCGCAAATGTAAACAAAACGAGTGAGAGTTAGTTTTTGCTGGACCAGTATAGGAAAATCAACCCTTACTCGGTTTGTTTACGCTTGCGACATTCGCCCTTTTGTTAATTCTATCTTCAAATGTGTAAAATCTAACAACAGCAACAACAAATCGCGCGTCGATGTGTGCGTACGGTAAACGTCAACAAGCTCAATAAAGATCTTATGTCAAAATGCGGTTTTTCCAGGGCCCTGACGTCGGAAGCTTGACTATGCAACCAGCATCTCGCTCTCTGTTATTGCCCGTTTCTTTGGTAACAAAATGCGCTGCTCACTTTTTTGATAGCTTGAAATCGTCGCAGAAGGAATCTGCTTGGCTGTATGTAAGTTATAAGTATATATTATGCTTGTCTAGCACGTAAGCTATCCAGCTTTTTACGAGCCATAATGGCGGACGTGTTCGTAATATTTGAGCAGCATTTTTGACATTTCCCTAATACATCGCACGTTTTCTTTCCGCGCGTCCACGGTAAAACTAAAGGACTGTGCGGAATGAAAACGTGCGATGTATCAGGGAAATGTGAAAAATACTGTTCAAATATTACGAACACGTCCGCCATTATGGCTCGTAAAAAGCTGGATTGATTTACGTGACAAAATAAACGATATTTGCCCCCGAGACGATTCTGGCGACGGTTATAAGTCATCGCGTTCCAAAGGGTGGGAAATTCTAGATAGAATTTCTTAAAGGGTTCTTAAATGCCGAAAAATATCGGACGTCCTTTGTGAACGACGCCTTACGTTTTTAGCTTTGACGCTTGTTCGACTTGTCACCCCTAGAGTGACTATATACAGAGTGGCGACAATGTCAGAATTGGAATGATAATTATCTGTCAGTGTCATTCCAATCGAGCAGACGACTTATCCAACGCGTAAGCACGAAAGAGAAAGAAAAACCTTGGAAAAACCGCATTGCATACATTTGGGATGACTTGTCGCCACTCTGTATATAGTCACTCTAGTCACCCCGTTGGGTTTTTCATTTTTGTGATTTTTTTTTCAAGGGCATGGTGTGTTGCTATCTCTTTCTCATATAGGAGTGAAGACAGCAACTTTCAAATGGTCCTCGGTAAAGGGGAATTCTCAGCAAATTTTTTGGTTCCTGTCAAAATTAACATTTTGGTACCTATGCGTGGGACATCGAAAATGTATGAATTTGACAGCCACTTCACCCCGTAATTTTGGTCATGTGCCTTTGTCAACGATCAATCATTATACATATCGCTTTCTCACTGGGTTCTCGAGTGCTGTCAAATAAGCTCAAAGGAAAATCTATGACGTCTAAGTTGTTTGTGAGTTTTGTGGCTGTGATTGTTTGAAAATTTTGCTGGGAAAACAAAAATTGCCACTAATAAACTAAAAAGTGGTAATTTAACATCAATATTCGTTAAATTGTCAGCAGGCGCATCAACGGAATACAAAAATGGGTCCTACGAAAATGACTCCCGAGGATCAGCAATTCAATATATCATTTGTAGCAGAGGTAAAGAAACATCCCTGCCTGTTCAACAGCAGCAGTACCGAATACAAACAGGTACAAGTTCAGGACAAAGCTTGGCAAACTGTCTCCGCATCGGTAAATGAAAGTGTCGACATGTGCAAAAAACGCTGGAGAAATTTACGTTGTTGCATGACAAGGTACCTGAAATCAGTACGCGATAACACGGACAACGGATCCAACTTCCGGAGAAAACCGTACTATTTGTTCAATCATATGCAGTTTGTGGTTCCCTACTTGAAAATGAAAGACGGCGAAAACGTAACTTACGAATCCGAAGATACCATTTGGCTGAAAAGTGGCAATAGCGGCGAAATCTTGAAACATACCGATGAGGAAGAGGAGGACGAGGAAGCTGATCAAGATGTCGAAACAATTGACGTACAAGAAGATGACCACCAACAGATTAAGCAGAGTATTATTAAATCAATCAAAATTCTTCCCATGAGTCAAGATCAACAATCCCACGAGACCGCTACAACAACCACATACGAAATCATCGAAGCATCTCCACCTAAGCAGCCTAGAATCGAAGTAGTCCAGTCACTAGCAACAGTTGCAACGCCTGTTTCCAGTACTCCTCAAATAGCAAAGCAAAAGGACCCATTAAACATCAAACAGTACACATACACTGTTGCTACACCTCAACAAACGGCGACCCCTCTATACACATCAACTCCGGTGGTATCGGATCCGCCTGTCGCTTCATCAGAATACAGCGCACAGCGGCAGCAAACACAATACTCAGCTAATGCTGCCGATGCAGACAACAACTTCTTCAAAAGTCTCATTCCTGACATCCAATCAATGAATAACGATCAAAAACGGAAGTTGAAGATCGGAATCCTTCGCTTGATTGATGAGATTCTCAGTACAACGTAAAACGCAACATCAGCCGGGGTTAGGAATCCTACAGTCGTCTGCGTTTTTCGTTTGTGCATCTCATACCTGATCAGCATGTCATAATTGTATTTTTAACCGAATTTTACCCTTATTATTTGTCATGCTAAATGTATATTTCGTCAAACTATAATATATGTGTATGTCATTGAAAAACTTAAACAATAAAGATTTTACTAAGAATAAGTTACGGATGCTGTCTGATGACAAGCCTAGTAAGGTGAATATGACAAAGTAGTAGCAGTCTTTTATTGCGTCACATGATTAATATCGGAATATTACTTCGCTATTGAAGCGTCAAGCGCGGCAGTACGGGAACGGAAATTACAATTGGTATTAAGCGATTTTACGATAATTTAATGATGTCTTGATAGTGAAGAGTTCTCAAAAAGTTAACAATAGCTTAAAGAGCCGTTTGCAAATAAAAAATTGGATTATTTCAAGTAATCGTATAATTCTAAATAATTAGTTAAAGAAATAATATTTTCTTATTGGTTGTTTCAATAATATTGCAAAGGAAAAAGTGCAGATAAATAAACTTTGAAGTTTGTAACTTCAGTTAGTTGTACCGGGTCAGCTTGCCGATTTTTCAGATTTAAAGCTTTATATTACTGATTGCAAGGGAAATTGTACCATCCATGCGATATCGCTCATAAAAGTGCTATTTTACATTAAATCGTTTCGGTATCTTCGACGCACTTTTTCGTTATATTCCAAGCAATAAGTGCGCCGAAGAAACCGGAACGATTTAAGCTAAAATAGCACTTTTATGAGCGATTGCGCACTTATTGATTGGACAATTTTCCTTGCAATTGGCAATAAATATTAACATTTAAGAGCCGTGTATTATTGTTGTAACTTGTAACACATAATAACATTTAAAATAAGTCACAAATGATATCAAGTATTTATGAACTATAATACAATTGGTTCAATGCGTCAAAAGAATAACAATACTCATAAATTTTGTCTTAACAAAATGTTAGTGGTTACCAATTGTTTTACTTTTACAGCTACATTTGCTAATTCAATTCCTATGCATTGGTATCATGGTCATGCTGAACGCTTGTGTCTGGCGATTTTTTGTTAAGGCCCTTCATTCTAATGGGGGAACTCTGGTGGCCTCATTAGTGAGTGCAGCAACTAACTATATCGTATCGGTAAGTATGAAACTTTTTAACAGCTAGTTGATAATTATTTTTACGTAAAATACAAAGGCACTGTTCGGATGGCTCATTTTCCAAGAAAAAACCAGCATATGGTGGTGGATCGGAACTGCACTTGTCTTAGCAGGATTGCTACTAATAGTCAACGAGGATGACGAGAAAAGGATAAAAATGAAACCATCGTAGAAAAATAGATTCTGTATATTTATTGTAAAAACAAGTTAAAAAATATATTAGAAGCTTAGCTTTCCTTTTAATGATTATGTTTTAATTTAAAGTTATCATTTACTCAAAAACTACAAGGTATACAACCCTAAGGGTTGTACGAAAGGGTGACGTAGGACTATATCAGATCATCAGATCAAAGACTAATGTAAACTGCATTTCTGGCATATGTGTGTTTATAAGAATCTGTGAGTGTCATTGTTTAAGTGAATGTTTAAAAGAGAAGAGCGAAATATTCAGATTCAATTCTTCATTTAATGCAATGGTGGCTTTGAAAATACGTGGACGGGGGTTCTTAAGTACAACGCCTGCGACCTTTGAGACATAGAAATTTCTTTTAAAAATCACTTGTGTGCATCATAAAAGTTGAAATGGTAATGAATTATTCTCCTACCACAGGGGTGAGTGGTCTCAAAGCATCATAAAATAAATGAATTCATGCCTCCAAAAAACCCCATGCGCCAAATTTGGTGTCATTTAGTTGATTAGTTCTAGAGTTAAGAAGAAATTTGTATTTCATTTGTATGGGATCTCCCCTTCTTAAAGAAAGCAAAGGTTCTAATCCACCATAGAAAAAATCAACCCCCCCCCTCCCCTGTTAAAGACGGATGCGTCTCATTATGCCATAGAAAAAAATCCTGCCTTCTAAAACCCCCACTTGCCAAATTTGGTTTCATTTGCTTGATTCGTTCTAGAGTTATGAGGAAATAGAAAAACATCTTACCTCCAAAAACCCCCACAAGCCAATTTTGTTTCCTTTTACTCGAATAGTTCTCGAGTTATGAGGAAATTTGAATATTATTTGTATGCCCCCCCACCCTCCTAAAGAGGGGAAGGGTCTCAATTTACCATAGAAAAAATTCTTACCTTCTGAAACCCCTTCAAATTTGGTTCCATTTGCTTGATTACTTCTAGAGTTTTGAGGAAATTTGTATTTCATTTGTACGGGAGCCCCCCCCCCTTCTTAGAAGAAGAGGTCTCAGTACAGCGTAGAAAAATAATGCTGCCTTCTGAAACCCCCACATGCCAAATTTGGTTCCATTTGCTTGATTAGTTCTCGAATTTTGAGGAAATTTGTGTTTCATTTGTATAGGAGCCCCCCGTCTTACGCCCCCCTTAAAATTGCTCTCTTACTCCCGTAAAAAATTGCTGGTCATTTTATCTATCCAACGACATATAAATTGTTCAGTTTCGTTCAGTAGTTTAGTAGTTATTAGCATTTGAAATCTTTCATTCAAACGTTACACTTCTATTTTCGTTTTCACAAAGTGCTACCCAGTCCCAGTATAGTAAACAAAGACGTAGTCCTACGTCAAAAGTCTTCAATTGTTAAATGGAATTTTTGCTTAGAGCGTGGTCCTCAGAGCTGATTTGATTCTGCTTATAGTAGCTGTAATCGGGTTGATCAAAACGTTTACCGCGATCGCAATCAATCCTATCAGTAATGCTAGCCGAACTTGTGCGTTGTTATCTTCCTGGAACCATACCGAGTATATTCCAAGTCCGATAGTAATCATACCAAGTACATATGTTACAATGCCGGCTATTCCATGGTTAATTTTGGAATAAATGGGCCTCATTATGTGCCTAAGTTGATACCCATATTTGGTGAATACTCCGCCACTAATAGAAATTAGAGTTGCTATGACCGTTATTAGGCCGAACAGACCATGTGTGGTCTGGAAGTGTGCCTTGCCCATGCGCACCTTGTTGACAAAGATGCATACGAAGGCGATCGTTATTAGCACACCGCCAGTAACCTGCAGCAACCAATGTAGGAATAATTTAGTCTTGTGGTGTCTTTTGTAGGTTAGAAGATTTGCCCCCGATAAGCTAAGTATCGCCTGAGACATCACAATTAGGTACTAGGAGTAAAAGAAAGTAACATAAGCTGTTAATATAGGAATTATGCATATCTGATTTACTACTCACTCCAATACTCATGAAAGTCGGATGCCAAGAAAACAGTACAGTTGCCTTATTAAAACAGTGGTAGGTTATAAAACCGGCCACCGCAAACATTAAAAAGTTGGTCAACAGATTTAATAAGACGAGTTTCTTACTTAGCATCCTCTCGGAGGTCGAAACGCGTTGTCTCGGACTTGTATGCTCCTTTTGTAATTGCGAGTTCGTTACTCTATTACCAAATCCTTCCGACGCTGGTATGATTTCATCTGCTTCTACTTCATCCATCACCGCTTCGCTGATAGGCTTGTTTTGATAAGATTGTGGTACACTATCACTGTGTTCATGAGATACAGCTCCAACAGGAGCAATTTGCTGACCGTTCCGATAATGATCACTTTCGGAACCTGCTCGAATAAAGAAACAAAATATTATGATGACGTAGGCATCAGGGTTGCGGTATATCTATTAAGATAATGATAGAAATGCCAACCGATTGGTGTATCTCTCAAACTCAAACCACAGCTCAAACTGCACGTGATATTGTTCGGCTTTGTATTTTTTAATAAATTTTCAATTCAAATTCAATTCATTCGCGATGTTAACTGAACTAGGTAATATTTTTAACATTTAACATATTTTTAACAATACAATAATTTAAGATGTCTTTCTCATCACTGGTCGGTGGTTTTTTGCACGCTCACTAATTATTTGCCGTCTGTGTAGAGAGCATGAAAACTGGCGCGAGTGTTAATGTTTGAAACGAATGTGTGAACATGTATAGGTTTTAAATTTACCGGCGGTTCCATAGCTTTTCAAATTTTTATGTTGAATAATACTAGTTTCACTGTTAGATTCACTTTTTAACATGATAGCACACAATTAATTGCGGATTCGCGATCAACACAACACGCCCGCTGTCCGAATAGATTCTAATGTCTGAGTTTGTGACAGAGGAAGCATGGATGAGAATATCTTATCTACTGGTGATATGGCGTGCACTTGAAAGCGCGAGTCTCAGATGATCCGTGCAAACACAATCATTGATTATGAGCATGGAGATAAGTTTCAGCCTATGCAAGTATAACGTTTGTTGTTAAGTGATTTGGCAAAAATGTACCCATGAACTGTATTTCAATTATGAACTTTAAATATTTTAATAAATTTCGACTCATACCAAGTACCTATGTGAATATTTACACTTCGAATAGTTAAGTGTATTCGAGGTAATTTGTATTGTATTGTATGCACCCCGCTTATCAAACAAGCAGGTAAATGTTATTTTTCTTGCCAGTATACCAAATATATTATATTATATTCTTTTATTGGAAATGAAAAGTATGTTGCTAAATGATAATAGGCAGAAAGAACTTAGGGTAACCTACCAAATTTGGATCCCATCTGTAGTTGTACATTATTTAGACATTCACAGTAAAATCAAATAGAAGCATTGTTCATCCATTATATACTTTTTGGAAATGAGCTTGAATAGTTTTTCTATTGCAATGCGAAATACTAAATTTTGGTATTACTAAACAAACTTAGTTTTTCACTATACGGTTGTGTATTTGTAAATAACCCAAGGAACATTTTTGTTGTTTAGCAGCTTATCAAGCGCTTGTTCTATTGAGTTTTAGCTATACAATAGTTGAATAAGCGGCTCTTAAACAAAAATGTTTGTTGGGAAATCCTTGACCCTGAACAAAGTTGTATACTAAGTTAATATTTTTTGAAACGATGGTTTTTTTACAATTGATAGAGGGACGGTAGGGGAAAGTAATGGAAATTTTTTGGGAAAGGAGGGGAAAGAGTGAAAAGGAAGGGGGGGGAATAGGTAGCTACGCTTAACAAGTTGTCGTTGTGACTCCTATCTTTTGTCCAATGCTGGAAGGTGCATGGGTCGAACCAAGCTATAATCAGAGATTATAACCGGATTTGAACCCACAACACCGGCCAGGGCGTGTGGCACGCTGGTACCCGTGTACCTTTGAACCATAGAGGCGCTGGACAAAAAGAAGACTGCGCACCCCCTCTTATTAATGCAGCGACCTATCTGGTTTTGGGCGCAGCATCAAGTAATAAGGCCATTACAAATATTTTATAAAGTTTTTGTCCTCCCGGTGTTCGGCCACTGAAGGGTGGTGGGGTAGAGGGGGCGAAAAAAAACATGGATTTTAAGAATTTTTATTTAAGGTTTAAACGCGAAAACCGAATCTATTCTTGCTTATAATATATACGTTATTATTTTATATGCAAAAATTTACGAAAAAAGACAAAAACAAAGGAAATTTTTTTGGACGATTTTCGGAAATTCCATTGTTCGAATTTCCATTTCTGTTTCGTGCTAGAAGCGTTAATTCAACTCGGAGACTCATTTTTCGAGTTTTTCAGACTGTAGAGCCCACAGACAATTGATTTTATAAAAAGAAATTTGACTCATATCCTACAAATTATTTTTTTGCCCCCCGATTTTTTAAGCCAATTTCCAAGGGGAGGGGGGGTGGGGGTTTGACAAAAACTTTAAATATGATTTGCAATGGCCTAATTGAAGATAAAATTGAATTTTCTTTCAGCTGAAAATAACTCGATGTATCAGCAACAGCAAATATTGTTTTAGGGAATTTTACAGTGTTGTAGCTTGGTAGTTTGAAGGGAACGCCACAAAAGTAGTATATATTTAGCGTTTTAGGTACGATAAACTAAACATTTTTACAACAAAGTTAATTTGAAATTATAAATACGAATTTCAGATAACGAAAAAATTTATTTTACCTTTATTTAATTTTTTGGTGGCCCTTAAAAGGGCCATTGGTTACAAATAGCATCAAAGCCAAAGCAAGTTCAGCGCAAATATCTCGGATGTCTTCCCTTTTGGCATGAATGGCAACCAGAGGGGTGGTGTGGGTGTCAAACTACATACATTGTCCATGTCCCACCCATTGGTTTTGGTACTTTTGGTTCTGGTATCTACTCACTGATTGATTCATCTTAAAATAACTGAAACTAGTCAAAAAGCATTTAAACACAGCCTATTAGCTATAATTTAACTATTACTAGCTGCTATTTGTGATATGTCGGCTACTTCAGAGTTGTCGCCATTTATGGATATTTAGTCCGCCAAATTTTGACAATTTCACACCCCTGATGGCACCAGGCACGTATAGGTTATCGGCATCAATTCATTGTATCCTGCAACGAATAGCTTTTACTAGCTACTATCACTGCAGTCTGCTCCCGCTTGTCATTCGTACTTACCGCTAGCCTTCCATGTTAACGAAATTTGACCTTGTTTTTACATACATTTTCACTATTAAGCGTCTGATAGATTATTATAAGTATATTACTATAAAATTGCTGGACATTTAATCTTTCCAACGACATATTAACAGTCATGTTACGTTCAGTAGTAAAGAAGTTATAAGCATTTGAAATCTTTCATTCAAAAGTTACACTTCTATTTTCATTTTCACAAGGTGCTACCCTACCCAATATAGTAAACAAAGACGTAGTCCTACGTCAAAACAAACATCAGGATTTATTTTTTCATGTTCAGCAAAAGAAAATAAATTTGGTTTAAACAACATTATATTAATATTTTTCATATTTTCTTTTTAAATCGTATTATAATCAACTTTCTAAAGCAACTCCTGTTTAAATCCCATAATTAAGATGTTCTTTAAATTTTCTTCGCTAAGCAACGTCCGGTGCTTAGTAATAATCAGCACTGTAATACGCTGAATGAACACTCGACGGTGGTCAGAGTGTAATTTATTGTCATAAATATCAAAATCACAGTATACAAATTATTTCTAAATCCATACCACAATTTTACAATTGATATTTTTTTGTTTGCATGTGGTAGTTTCAGCCGTGGCATGCCAGAGATTGTTAAACTCGTTCGCAATGTTGATGTCGTCTAATATTCACTCTATTGTCTAACGTGCGAAGATATACCTCAAAAGAATCCACGGGCTGTGAATTTGAAAACTCGTTACACGACGAAGATGAGACAATTGTACTTTTAAGGGTCTCCAGCTTGACAGCGGCCAGCATTAGATTGAATGATAACTTTTGATATATCATTATCTACTCTTGTATGACCATTTTTCCCAAATTAAATAGAAATCGCCAAACGTTATTTGGGTGTTTTGAAGTTGTAATGTCGTTTCAGTTACTGGATTGAAAGCATTAACGAATCTTTCTAGAAAATTCCACATATTGTCATTGAATATCTCCTCCTTCCCTTCAGTTAAAGTCACAATGCAATTCTTTTCTTTGATGAGAGATTGCAGCATGACGTATGTGCTATTCCATCTAGTAGGACAGTCTAGTTTTGGTTTGCTCCGTTTGGTTACAGCAAAAAGCTCTTTTATGGCAACTTACGCTAAACTTTCACAATATTCCTAACTTGCATTAGTACTTTCATTTTAGTTTCCTTCAAAGTATCACTCGCTGTGAGCTATAATGTGTGCTCCGCGCATCGCACTCCCTCTAGAATAGGCATAATCATTTCCATTTTCTCGTCAACATATTCGTCCTCCTGATTTTCCACATTGTTTTACTTTGTCGCCTTTCTTCATCTGTATCCTTATTTTGTTACATTGATCATTATGGTATCATTATTTTCATCATCAAACATTCCAGAACCATTAAGTTCCAGTTCATGTGCCCTGTTTAAACGCTGTATTGTAGCACGAATGTTTTGAACATTATCCATCGTAACCGTTAGTAAACGTCGAATGTCGATTCCATATGGAATCAAGCATTTGAGTACTTCTTCTGGTAGATTTGCCGCGGTGTGTCTATCATGAAGCTCAATTATTTTGAAAGTGCGAATCTCAATAGCTTTTTATCAACACACTGATTATTAATTCTCGCGTTCAACAACTCGCGTTGCATTCGGGTGGCTGCATCCATTAATAAGTCAAGTCATTTTGTCAGCTATTTCATTTGTAATGATAAGCTGGATTTGTCTTGTTCCTTTTGACAGTACATTGCGTATTGATTTCGGGTCCAGGTATTTCGCTAATTTCAGTCTTTCTTCAATCTGGTCTTGCAATCTTGGTGACAAGATATACCATCATATATACATGTATTGATATGTATGTTTTCTCAAAGTGTCACATTTGACATAAAAAGAATCGAGCGAAAAATGAAGACCGGTGCTGTTCGATTTCTGCCAGACATCCGACTTTTTCGTAAGCGGGTATGTGCTCTTCTTGTACATACTTTTAATGGGGCCATAAATGTTATATGTGATTCACACATATATTGCGGAGTTTCCACCTATTTAGAGTCCCACGAGAAAATTATTAGCGTGGTTATTTTCTGCGTTTGCCACACATGTTCGCAATATAGCAATTTGAACCATCAGTTTTTCGTTATTGCCTCCTCACTGCACCCCTCCTTTGCTAGACGAGCATATTTTCAATGTATTAGTGAGTACAGCATAATTATTATGAAAAAAAGAATCTGCGTAGAACTCGTAAAATTGCTGCAAGGTACAATATGTTATTTGTAAGGTCAAATTGCAAAAAAATACGTATTAGTTTCACACATAAAGAGTATACGGAAATTTGCCTCAGTGTAGAGTCTTTTCGCACCAAACCGGTTCAACTTATTCGCTGTCACACAACCCTGGTATCAATAAAATCGTTTCGATGGCAACTTTGGTAACGATGCAAACCAAAAATTGTTTTAGTTTTTGCGCCACATTTTAGCTGCGGTTTTCGTTGAAGATAGAAGTTGGAATTGTAATTCGTTTTTATTTCGATGGTTGAAGAATAGTCTGTTGTCGCAAATAATGCCATCTGTAACAAAAAGAATAGCAAAGTCCACGCGGGCTGGATTAACATTTCCGGTTAGTCGAGTTACGTCGTCCCTTAGAAAGGGTAACTACGCAAACGCGATTCGTGTAGGGGCCGGTATCTATTTGACCGCTGTGCTGGAATATTTGGTAGCGGAGATTTTAGAGCTCTCTGGAAATGCTGCCAAGGATAACAAGAAAATGCGGTACGTTTTATTACCTGATGTATATTTTCAGATAGGTTTAATAATTTTCCGAAATAGTGTTATTCCTAGACATATTCAACTGGCTGTGCGCAACGACGATGAATTGAACAAGTTGCTCAGAGATGTATCCATTTCTGAAGGTGGAGTCCTTCCTAACATTCAAGGTCCTCTCCTACCCAAAGGCACCAAGAGATCTCAGCAGATTACGCAGAATGCCCAAAGCCAGGAGTATTAATGGGCGTTCTTTTCAACTATCACTTGCTTTGTTACAGAATGTTTTGTTTTATATTTTCGTACTTTAATGTATGTATTACGTTCCTTTGTTTTGATTAGAGATCTGAGATTTAGCGTTATGTGGATGGTATAAATAAATATAACCAGTGAGATTAAAACTTCAGTACTTAGTTGAAAGTTGCCTTTTCGATCTATAAACAAGTTATGAATAGTTCACATTCCAACCTTGACGTCTGGCTCGTTTGAACATCATTGCATTGAAATAATTCTAATAAAAAGCATTACTTTCCAGGTCAACTTACTTGAGAGTAAACGCCTTTTGAAGAAAATGAAGTATTTGGTTTTTCGATTGTCGATTCATTAGATTGGTAGTTTTTTTTATTTTTAGCGAGATCGCTTATTTTTTATGGTTATTACTGTTCATTTTGTATATTTATGTATGTCTTGATAATCATTTAATATTTCGTTACACTTGATTGTTTGTTTTAATTTCTTTTGACGAATTCTTAACCCTCTCTGTCCCACGGGTGTTATGGTGGTTTACAGTTTTTGATCATGTGAAAAAACTATTAATAAGCAATTCGTCAAACACAACTATACAGCTTGTAACATAATGTTTTTACTACGTTATGAAATCAAAATTACCATAATTAAATGCCTCAAAAGTTTTATCGGCTAATTTTAGTCTCGGAAGTCATGGAGCACCTGTGCTACCATGGGACAGAGAGGGCTGATTTGCTGTTTTAACTACTGTCAAAGGCGACCTTTTTTATTGTTATCAGCATGCTCATCGCAAATGAATCTATTCTTTTTCCGTTCAACAAGCAATTTGTTCGTAAACTTTTCTTTTAGCCCTTTTTGTTACAACATTTATGAAAATTTATCGAACACCTTGCTCTTAGTTTGACCGTTTTCGTCAATGCAACATCAAACCAGAGAGATCTTCATAGGTCTATGCTATAAAACCCATGTCTAATTTCCAGTTGGTGAATCTCGTTAGGTTTCACGATTTGGATGTTACTTGATTAGCCTGAAACAACCACACATGTTTGTGTTTTTGCCACAAATAAGATTTTTCGTACTAGTTTCTGTTGAAAATGTTTATGAACGCGATAGCAAAAATATTTTTCTTTTTCCTTAAACAAAGACAACGTAAAAGTTGCATAGCGTTTGTATGGATTTAGCAAGACCGTGAAGATCGCACACGCGCAGTAACTCTAGATCCTGATACCACAGCGTTTTGCCTACCGAGTCTTAGTTCATTGATTTTTGGATGACATCGATCATGAAACAGACTAAAATAGAAAGAAACATCAAGCAACGATTGGGATCGCAACTATCTGGGAAATTATACCTATTTTCGGAGGTGTACTGTCTGAATTCCAGAACCCGTACTGGAAGAGTATAGGGCAATCTTTTGTAATAACTGCCGCGAAATCTTTTCACAACTTCCATTTGTTCGTGCTTACAATGCATGAATTGTCGTTTTAGGACGAATGGTTGAACGACAGTTTCCGCATGGTGCCTTTGCTTTATGCTGCGAATATGATGTCGCACATATTCGATTGTATCCTGCCACCAGATACGGGCACGTGGGATCATGTCTGTAGAGTAAAGCGACAATTTCTCGTCGCTAAGCACTGAGAGATTGTATTCACTCTGCACAGCAGCGTACTTTGGGCACCATTCCTGGTTTAGATCGAAGAACATGAATTTGTGCTCCATTGAGGAAACCCGGTGATGATGGCCTCGTTTAATTGATGCTTGAGTGGGAGCATTTAGACGGCTTATCAGCGAGTCCATATTGCTTCCACGACGTTTTAGACGACGTTTTCGATTTTCAAGCTCTGCAATTTCGCGATCATCAGACTTTTTCTCCTGGCGTTTAACTAGTTTGACGTTTGTCCTAGGTTCTGAGTTAGAACTGTTACCTCCGAAAATTCCTCTAAGCTCCGCTATTTTGATTAGATATTTAGAATCGAGTCGTACTACTTCTTTTCGTTTAATCAAAGAGAGGAAGACACCGTCCTCCTTGAAATCCAAACAGCTGTCTTGATTAGAACAAAAATCTGGTAATTCTGCTGTTTCGAATTGGTCGCTTAGTGGTACCTCAATCGTTTCTTCTGGTGCTTGCTGAGACTCCCCATCCGCTTCGAAATCATTATCAACAGAATCATCCACTTTGCTTGTTTTGCTGGTATCTTGTCGCCGCAGTAATCTGTTGACAAGTTGATTGCCAGCAGCTTCGGCAAGCGCGTGCAATTCTCGTTCTTTAGTTGCTTGTAAATGCACTTCGTACACTTTCTGATTGATGTAATCGATCACTTTGTCCACCATGATTTCGTTCTCGGTCTTAACGACCGAATGTGTTTGGTACAGGATTATTTGCACCTGCGGCCTGGACATACAGTGCTTCAGCGTTTCCCGTTGCTCCCTTAATAGTGTGGCTACACGCTGTTTGCTTTCCAATGTCATTTCAGATTCGGAAAGTATTTCCAACATAGAGAGATCTCCACCTCGACTGCATATGAGATCGATTGGATCGCTAACCGCTGAGTATGAACTTGGAGGGTTCGCAAAGATACCAACAACTTTTTCAATCACTGCTGCACCATGTGGAACATCCGTAAAATTTTCTGCATGAAGTTCAACGTTGTTGACGCCGAGGGCAGCCATATACTCTTTATAATCATTTAATTTGTTACCACATCCAAACGCCACAAAATTCCGTACTCTTCGGCTGTTTGCTAGCAACGATGCTAAATAAGCCGTTGATCTAGGCGAGGATATATGAGTTTGTATCACGTCTCCATTTAGTTCGTAGAATTCCAGCAAGTTGACGAAAATTGTTGGACCGAGGAGAAACGATCGATCTTGTATTATCATTTCGTGCCTCTGAAAAATTTCCGAGCGAATAAACTCTGTTCTTTTAGCAGGATATATAGACAAAACTTGAGGGCACATTTGGTCCCATTTGTATCTTTGGGCTTTTAGCGGTTTGTACACTCTTTCTTTAGGATTCAATGAATTTGACAAGGCATCATTAGATATTACAGTTTCATGAATTACATCAAATCCTACAGATTTTAGTAACTCATTGGCTAAGAGTTTGGTTTTGATGCGAAACGTGTTGATCCACCCGGTTACGATCGGATTCGATACGACGATAGCTACTTTCTCATCCTGCAAATGCGGGGGAAGTAGCGTTGTTAGACTGTAGGCACTATTCTGGATGCGAATTCTGGTAAGGGCAGCGGCAATCTTGACACCGTTGGTCTCTAAGCAACGTTCGATCTCTGTAATCGAAACAAGAAAGTGATCATTAAAACAAAGATGTCGTTCTGAGTTCTGTACCTAATAAACCGGCTTCATCGAAAAGGGTATTCTTCAACATCACTAATTCAGGTTCTCTTTTCTCGAACTTACGTAGGTACATATCATACAGGATTAGCCAAACGCGGGTATTTTCACATTTTAGCTGAAAAATATTATATATTTAGTAGACAGGAAATTTATTAGTGTAGTTTTTTGAACATTTGCATAAAATTTTTAATATTTTCTTATTAAATAAATGACTTGAGTCAAGAATAAAAGTTTAATACAACTGTTTGAAATGCTACGAAAAGTTAATATCCTGATTTTGTTTTGTTAGGGGGAACGCATAAGCGTTGTTGATGTGCTTCTAAATTTTCAACGTTTCATTTCCAAAAATAATTGATGAAACAAAGAGTTGGGTCATTTCTTCTGAGGAGTTGGAAGCCTAACTGGAGATACAAATGGAGAGGCTTGCTCTCAGATCAACGGCCTGAGCTTTGATACAATAGATTTTTGGAGTTTAAGCGTTGCCTCGGATCGGATCCACCTTCTACTGCTCAACGAATTGAAATCAGGTTCATCGGGGAAAATACGGTTTACCTAATATCTAGGTACGATGCACGGAATCTCTACGAATCAAACCGTAACAAGAACCGAACCATGACAATTCCCATCATGACACAATGATAGGGATCTCGGAGATTATTGGGATTTCGGAGATTGGATTAAGGAGAGGTTTATTATCCCATTTACAAAACAGGCGATTGGTTTGATTGCTGTAATTACCGCGACATTATGCTGGTCAACGCTGCTTACAAGATGCTCTTCCAGATCTTGTTACGTCGTCTATCCTCAATAGTAAGAGAATTCATAGGTCAATGACAGGCGGACTTTACGGTAGCAAGGGCTTCATAAGGCAGCGTACGATACAGTCGAACACGAATAGCAATGGCAGATAATGCACGATAACGCATTTGCGAGTAAGCTGACCCCGCTGATCAAAGCTACTCTGGAACGAGTGATGTGCTACGTGCGCGTTTCTGGGCCACTTTTGGGTTGCGACAAGGGATGCAACAGACATTGAACGCAGTAGAATTTTCAGCAAGAAGAGCCCATCATTATCATTAAAAAACTTTACGACGGCGCAGGCTATGTACTTCTGCCTGAAACTGGAGGCTAGGCGGATTGGGCTAACGACCAGTGCGTCAAAAACGATATATATAATAAGTGGAGACTCAGGAGAGGACATATAAATTCATGATTCCAGATGAGAGACCAGAGAAAACAATATTTGATTACCCGACAAAAGCCGACGATTTCGAGGCAGACCCCGTACCCCTTGGATGAGCGCTGTTGATGAGGATGCTAGAGCAGCGGTCGTTAGGGGCGACTGGAGAGCGGCATCCCAAGACCGTGAAATGTGGAGACGGCTCCTGAATTCGGCATGGATTCGATAAGCGGATTGTCGCCAAAAAACTAAGTAAGTAACCGCCAACAACAACATGAGTAGGTAGGGAGATTCAACGACGTGTTTAAGCTTACTTTGCGCTACATAATCATCTTCAATCAAGGAACATACACCGCCGCACGATACCGCAGCTGACAATGTTCAAAATCGTTATCGGACCGGCACTCCTCTACGGATTTGAGACTGCAACCATGGTTACGGAAAATATACGTGCTTGCCGTATTCGAACGGAAGGTGTTGCGCACTATTTTTGATAGAGCACAAACGGAAAGCGAGGGGGCATAAGCCACGAGCTTCAGGCACTATTTTGAGAGATTTCGATCGTAAACCTGGCGAAAGTAGGAAGGCTACGGTGGGCCGGGCACGTTGCGAGGATGCCGGGCGACATTGTGGCGAAATCAGTTCAGTACCGTTTTAGCCGAGTAAAATTTGACGAAGTTTTATAGTATATGGGATATCCCTGCCAAGTTAGATGAGCCCAACATGCTAGATTGTTTGTCCAGATCGGAGCTGGCTTGCGAATATCGAGACGCTTGAGAAATGGGATGCACACGACCGAATGGAGACGAATTCTTGGTACGGAACGAGACACCTCGGCACTAAGCAGCTAAAGAAGAGATGGAGGCGTTGGAATTGAACAGAATAAAGATTGAGAAGGATGGTTAAATTGTGGATCCATCAACCTTCGACGAGATGAAGAAAACAATCAAAGATCTGAAGGACGGATTATGCATAAAAAAACCAAAAATGCCGACTTTACCAATTTTCCCAGAAAACTCCAACGGAAACTTCTAAAATTCGTAACTCTTGAACCAAACATTGAAGACCAATTTTTGCTTAGTGATTTAAGGATTTCTTCGGAAAATTCTGAACAAAATGAAAAACATCATAATTGGGCTTTTCGTTACTACTTAGAAAGTACTACTTAGAAATTCTGGGAACCTTCGAAGTAAGTAAACGCTGTATAATATTGAGGTATCTAAACTTTTTAAATTTCTACAATTTTACAATTTTAAATCATACAATTTATAAAAACAAAAACAATCAAGTTGGACAAACTTGATACTAATATTACCTACTATTCAAACTTACCTGTGGGAAGTTTTCAAAGAAATTGATATTTTTCAGAGCTTGCTGTAGAACTAGTTTAACTGCAAAAAATATAAGAAATCAAAATAAATATTTTGTATAGAGATAGTCAGTTTTCATAAAAACAACGCTACGTTAAAACGACGAATGGTAATGCTAGATTCGTACTAGATAGTGTCTCGTAAAACTCCCATATCTTCACTTTCCTTTATTTCCATGCCTGCCTTATTTATAGACACCTAGGCCTACATACCAACCTGCACCGTTTTATCGTCTTTGAAAATAACAAATAACGACGCGGGTCTATAAAGTTTAGCGAGTTTCGTGTTCGACCTATCTCATCGTAATTTCAATTTGGCAAGCTCAATCCTATCGACACGCATAGGTAAAAACTTGATGATTTCGCCCAACATTGTGTTTAAAGTGGCTGGCTGTTCAACAGGTGTTCAGCGTACACCTTCTTTCCTCGTTAATAGGTGAAAATAACCACACATAAGGATGCGCATTGAAACCACAAGAACGTTCACGTTTAAATGACTGACTGGAAAGAATTGTAGTGGGGCAAAAGCAAAGAGGGGAGTAACAGACAGACAGTTTTATGTTGGGAGTTTTTTGTGCTTTCGAAAGGAAGCAAGTTAGGAAACCTGGTACACACTTAAACGATTCGGTAAAATTTACCGAAATCTAAACAGCTGAACGTTCGGTAAAATTTTTTATTGCACCAAACATTACTAATGATCTGTAAACGTCGATTGGCACTATCGAAATTTTTACCGAACGTTCAGCTGTTTACATTTCGGTACATTTACATTTCGGTAAAATTTTACCGAATTCGGTGCTTTTTGTTAAGTGTGTAGGAATACTATCCTTGAATGAAAGCGGTAAGCAATCATAAATCAAGTAACGATAGATTTATGCGCGTTGTTTCATGATTTTGGCCTATAAAGGACATGCACATGACTGCTGAATTCCAAATTGGATTGTCGTAATGACATTGAGCTGCGACCGAATAGAAAATCGAACTAACAAAATCTCCTATATACTTACGTATAGTACACCGTCCTAAATATACTTACAACGAAAGACATCATATATCATAGAGTAGACCTTTCGCATCTCGAATTCGTCGTCGAAAGATACCGGTGAGGGTGGTTTTCGAAGCAACTTTCCCGCCCGGGCGATATCCTGCAGCAACCATTGGTTGTACTCGTCTATATTGCAAAAGTCGATTGGATTGTCCAGATAGCAGCGTCGAGGCTTCCGGCGAAGCGCTGCTGAATCACCAGGAACGGGCGATGAGAATGGTGAAACCTCCTCGACTGACTTCACCTTTGGTTCCCAGAGCGTTGTGTCCTTCAGCTCAAGTGATGTCTTCAGCTGGCTGAGAGTGCAAAAAAAATGTTTTAATAAGTATTTACCTTGCTATGTTCGATGAGCGTTCTTTATATTTCAATTAAAAGCAACGCAAGGTTATATTTCTTATAATACTGGGGTCTGTTGGGCTATTCGCATGAAAATTATTTATTACCTTCGGCCTTCGCTACATATAGAACTTGCAAGCTATTGGTACTCGTGCAAAAAAATATTCAGCTGCGACTAACGTTACGGTCCTATTTATTGTAGATAAATCAATCGAGTTTGAGAAAAATATGATCTAATGCTTTGTGGATATTTTCTACAGTTATGCTCTTACATGCTATTAAATTCAAATGAAGAAAAGCTTTCTTCTTCGAAAAGGGGCTCCGCTCAGGTTTTGGTAGTACTCGGGTCAAAAAGCAGCAAAATTTCGTTTTTTTTGTATGGATTTTATCACTGCGACCAGTATTTTGGTCTATTCTATTGTGATATCATCATCCAGGCGTTGTATTCCGCACTTCATTCTTTTGCAGTATCGCTATGGGGTGAGGTAACTTGTTATTATCCGTGTTTAAGTGTTGGTCTTTTCACCCGTTTTTTCCTTTACGCTTCTTACTACTTTTCAATCAATCTCGCTCTCTAGCAGTGGTTGGAGAATTCGCGAAAAAGTGATCGTTTGAATCGATGAACATCCCTCATGAACACACACTATTCGCCTGCCTCGCCGATAATGCACGCATCAGCTTTGAATTTTATCACGAACAGAACCTCAATGTGAACATCAGAATTCGTTCAAAAATTGAATATTGAACATTAAGTGTGTTCGATTTATCGGATATAGAATGTCCGGGGACGCCGGAAAGTATTCAAAATAATATTACCACGAAAAGGGAATAGTTTAAAGTAGTGTTAGTGGCTTTACAAGCAGCAGAAAGCAGTAATCTGCACTTTTGCGTTGCTCACGATATTCGTATATTCAGCGATGCTATGAAGCGTGAGTGTATGATGCTCATTGTTATAGGCGAATTGAACCACTCGCGTAGCTGTTTTATCATGATAAAAACCGTTTGCCGATGCTCGGCGTATCTATTCATTTTGCGAGTTTTCCAACCTCTGCTCTCTAGAGCCAGGAAGTGCGGAGACTAATTAAATTTTTCCCTTGGACAAGAGGCTTCATTCGTTTTTCTTACCACTAGCTCCAGCTAGAGGCTACATGGTCGGTAAAGCAGAGTCCAGCACAAAGTGAGGATATGTATGTGTATGTTCCTTACTACTTTTGCATTGCCAATCTCGTTTTTGTTGAACCGGTTGAACACCTGGGTTCGATAACAACTACTTTGTAATCAATTAAATCGGCAACACTGCCACTCATATTTTGTTCTATAAAGATAATTAAATACAACCTTTATTCATTCCGTTCTATCGACTATTATAGACCGCTCGCCTTTATCATTTCACGAGAACGCCCACGTTTCCCATATTCCAATATCTCAACAGGTTATGTGCACAGCTTTTGGGCCAAAGTGAAAAGTGCGGTCTGAAAACGGATTCGAATTCGCGAAGTTATTCCTTTTTATGCGGCATAGTTTCGTTCACGCGTAAAAATGGACTTTGCTAAAGTTGGTGTGATTCGACTGAACAGCAGGAATTATCGTGCCTGGTCGTTCAAGGTTCAGATGTTGTTGCGGAGAGAGGGTACGTGGAGCTACGTTGACCCGGGAGTGCCGCCAACACCGATTACCAACGAGTGGAAAGAAGCGGACTCCAAAGCGATGGCGACTATTGCATTGTTGGTGGAAGATAACCAACATAACCTCATCATGGCGAAGACTTCTGCAAAAGCAATGTGGGATGCATTGAAGTTGCATCATCATCAAGCGACGCTAACGGGAAAAGTGTCCCTACTGAAGGAAATCTGCAATGCCGAATACAAGGAAGGCGATAATATGGAGGATTTTCTCTTTGGAATTGAGGAGCTGTACGCGCGATTGGAAAATGCTGGTGAAAAGCTTTCGGAGTATATGCAGGTGGCGATGATATTGCGTGCGCTTCCGACTCGTTTCGACAGCCTCACGACTGCTTTGGAAAGTCGTTCCGATAAAGAACTAACGATGCATCTTGTTCGGACAAAACTCATCGAAGAAAGCGAAAAGTTGTATGGCGGAAATCATCTGGAAGAGCGCGTATTAAAAGCTGGTAACGAGGTAAAACCAGCAGTATCGTGCTTTTTCTGCGGTAAAATGGGGCATAAAAAGAGACACTGCAGAGAGTTTCTGGCACTAAATGCCAACAATAGTGGTGAGCTGAGTAAAGGGAAAATGAAGAAAAACCAGAAAGTGAGAAAAGTGCGCGAAGACGACAAAAAGTCGTTCACGTTCATGATACGTTGCGAGACGAAGAATAAAGTAGGTTCGTGTTCCTGGTTGATCGACTCCGGTGCAACTTCGCATATGTGCAGAGACAGGAGTGCGTTCACAGAATTGCAGACCGGTCGGCGATCGAATGTCATTGTCGCTGACGGTAGCGAGAACCGTGTAGAAGGCGTAGGCGACTGCTTAATCGTTTGCGAAGATAGTAGTGGCGAATCAGTGAATGTAACACTAACTGGGGTTTTGTACGTCCCCACGTTGGAAGGCAATATGATATCAGTCAGCAGACTTGCATCGAAAGGTGTACATGCGTTTTTCGACGAGGCTGGTTGCAAGCTAATGTACGGCACCACAACAGTGGCAATCGGAGATCGGAAAGGCGACATGTATTGGTTGCGAACGATAGTCGATCGTGTGGCAAAAACGAACCAGCGACAGCATACTAAAAACTGCCAGCATACTTGGCACCGACGGCTCGGACACCGCGATCCAAACGTGATGAACGTTATAAAACGCAACGGTTTGGCTACAGGAATAAATGTAGAAAATTGCGGCATTGAATGTACGTGCGAATGCTGTATCGAGTGCAAAATGGTTCGTTCTCCTTTCCCGCAAGTAGCCGAGAAAACATCCCGAGAGGTGCTCGACATTGTGCATAGCGACGTGTGTGGACCTATGGAAATCACACCGGGTGGATGCCGTTATTATATGACGATGATAGACGACCATAGCAGATATGCATATGTGTTTTTCTTGAAGGAGAAATCCGAGGTGGAAATGAAAATCCGAGAATATGTTCGCTTAGTCCAGAATCAGTTTGGACGCAAACCGCGTGCTATACGTTCGGACCAAGGAGGGGAATACTCCGGCAAGACGTTGCGACAATTCTACCAAGAAGAAGGTATACGTGCAGAGTATACTGCAGCATATTCACCCCAGCAAAACGGGATATCTGAAAGGAAAAACCGAACGCTTAGTGAAATGGCCCGGTGCATGTTGTCGGATTCGGGAATGCACAAACGGTTTTGGGCCGAGGCTGTTAACACAGCCTGTTATATTCAAAATCGATTACCGACATCGTTGATATCAAAAACTCCTTTCGAACTGTGGTTCGGTCGTAAGCCTGACCTCAAACACTTTCGTTCATTTGGTTGTAAAGCTTATGTGCTAATCCCATCGGTAAAACGTAAGAAACTAGATGCAAGGGCCGTGAAAATGATATTTGTCGGCTACTCGCCCGAGCACAAAGCCTACCGGTTATTGAATACAAAAAGCGGCGAAATCACGATCAGCAGAGATGTTCGATTTTCAGAGCTTGAGGAGGAGATTCCGGAGAAGAAAGAGGATATGCAATGCTCTGTCGCGCCTGTCGAGAATGAAGTGATGTTGGATGAACTACCGAGTTCTGATACGAAACATTCTGATGATTTGGATTCGGATGAAGAGTTTTACGGCTGGAATGAAAACGACGCTGAAATTCGGATTAATGACGATGCAGAAGAATTGAAACATACGCCGATGGAAGAGCCCGTTCGTCGATCTGAGAGAACAACGGCTGGTGTTCCACCTACACGTTATCACGCGGAAGTGAATGCCGTGAAACATGATGCAGTAGAACCTCGTTCGTTTCGTCAAGCAATGTTGAGTTCGCGATGCGCGGAATGGAAATCTGCGATGGATGAGGAGATGAAATCTCATCAAGAAAATAAAACATGGCAGCTAGTGGCACCACCATCAAATCGAAAAATAATAGGGTGCAAGTGGATTTTTAAATGCAAAGAGGATGAGAATGGAAATATAGTCCGGTACAAAGCGCGGCTGGTAGCGCAAGGATTTTGCCAAAAATACGGGACAGACTATGATCAAGTTTTTGCTCCCGTTGTACGGCAGACGACGTTTAGAATAATGTTGACAATCGCTAGTCGTAGGAAGATGCTAGCCAAACACATCGATATTAAAACCGCCTATTTATATGGCCTATTACAGGAGGAGATATTCATGCACCAACCTCCTGGCTACGAACAGGGTGACCGAAAGCTTGTTTGTCGTTTGCGGCGTAGTTTATACGGACTCAAGCAGGCTGCACGAGTCTGGAATAAACGAATCGACGAAGTTCTCAAATCGTTAGGATTCCGTCAGTCAGAAGCTGACCCCTGCTTATATATAAAAGCAACTGGAAATCATTGCATATTTCTGTTGTTGTACGTAGATGATGTTATCGTTATTTGCAACACCGAGGAGGAGTTTGCGAAAATTGCTCAGGGTTTGAGTGCAAAGTTTAAAATAACCATCTTAGGCGACTTAAAACTGTTTCTTGGAATTCAAGTCCGTTTGGTAGATGGGCGATACCGTGTAAATCAGAAAGCATATTTAAATCGAATTTTGGAAAGATTCGGAATGCTATCAGCGAAAACTTCAAAAATTCCTATGGATCCCGGCTTTCTTCAACGTAAGGAGGAGGAGAGCACGAGACTGGAAACTGTGAAGCACTATCAAAGTCTTATCGGTGCTCTATTATACGTTGCTGTGAACAGCCGGCCGGACATCTCGATTGCTACATCTATACTAGGTCGACGAGTGAAAGATCCAACACAAGCCGATTGGAATGAGGCGAAACGCGTGCTTCGCTATTTGAAAGGCACAATAGATATGGAGCTGCAACTTGGATACGACGATCGGGAACTGGTATGCTGGGTGGACGCCGACTGGGCCGGTGACGAATGTGATCGAAAGTCTAGTTCTGGATACCTATTCAAATTTGGTGGAGCTGTAATCGGATGGGGTTGCCGAAAGCAGAAATGTGTTGCTTTATCGAGTACTGAAGCTGAATACATCGCTCTCGCGGAAAGTCTTCAAGAACTTCAATGGATTCGCAAATTGTTGGCCGATATCGGCGAGCAATTAAAGCTGCCAACCCTGGTGATGGAAGACAACCAGAGTTGCATCGTTCTGACGCAGCAGGATCGGGCACAGAAAAGGTCAAAGCACATTGACACGAAATACAGTTTTGTGAAGCAGATGGTACGTGATGGCATCATACAATTGCAATACTGTCCAACCGAGTTTATGGAAGCAGACCTGTTGACAAAACCGCTTTCTGCTGTGAAGCTGCAGATGTTGCGAAAGGCGATTGGCATTAATTCCATCAACGTTGAGGAGGAGTGTTGAACCGGTTGAACACCTGGGTTCGATAACAACTACTTTGTAATCAATTAAATCGGCAACACTGCCACTCATATTTTGTTCTATAAAGATAATTAAATACAACCTTTATTCATTCCGTTCTATCGACTATTATAGACCGCTCGCCTTTATCATTTCACGAGAACGCCCACGTTTCCCATATTCCAATATCTCAACAGTTTTTAGAACCAGGTAGTGGAAAAAGTCATAATTTGGTCTTGAAAAAGAGGCTTCACTCGCACCTCAAGCAAATACCACTCTTATAACTTGCCCTGGTAAGAGGCTTCATTGTTAGTAAATGCAGTAAAATTAGTAAAATTCAGTTGGAAGGATATGGAGGGGCCAGAAAATCAACCCATGCTAAAGCCACTTAACATCGAATAGCACGATTCTACTATGATTCGAACCCATGACCACTCGTTTGTCAAGCCAAACTCGGTAACCTTACCTACGTTACGTTGGTCCTCCGGTGAGACCGTGGAATTGGCCGCGGGCCTTGCAAGCCGGCACCATTGAAAACTTAAGGAACGAACAACGTAACAAATAATTCAGACCGGAATAATCGGCAAGACCTCAGTTAAGAGAACGCATTTGGATTGGAAACTCGGAACATGAAATTGTCGATCTGTAAATTTGCTTGGTAGTATCCGTGGGCATTTTGAAGAGGTAAAGAGGCATTACAGAAGGTATGTTGGAAGTGAACGATGAATGAACGATGTTATGAACGTATAGAGATGGTTATACCATCTACCAGAGGCTCGCAACATACGTGACCTATGCACATCTTTTGTTGTGACAGGCGAGATGCAGAAGTGTGCGAGCTGATGGTAGCCGAGCTACCTACAGATGGTTAAGGATAGATTATAATGATCAAAAGTCAATTCTTCAATATCGGTATTATCAACGTGGGAGAACCGATGACAAAACGAATTTTACGCACAGTTGAAAGACGAATACAACAGCTATTCATGACATGACGCCAACCCGAACATTTTTGAACATCTGAAATGGCATACTGGTGGAAGAAGGGAATTCATTGGAGCAGCAAGCGAGGCAAATGTGTCACCGACGGGGTGACGCGGGGATAAGCGAAGTTAAAGACGGGACGTCGGCAAAGAGATCGTAAGCGGCTGTGTGATTAGAAAGCAGAAGTCGTGCCTACTTTAGACTTTACAAGCCTAATAATCTGAGCCTCCATACAGTGTATACCATGTACAAAACGCTAATGGCTAATTAGAAAATTGTGAAATGGGGTCACTACTTGAATGAAGTGGACCTACGAAAGCTCAGAACCATCTTTGACGGCGTGCAAGGCAACGTTGTACGGAGACGAATGATGAACTACGGCGAACCAAGTTACTGCTAGACTGCTAGACATCTATCATGCAAAACGAGACGAGGAGGAACGCAACGAGAGAAGCGGCAAGATTTGGTGTGCACTCTGTTCCCGCGGAGTTGAAGTCTAGCCATGGAATTAGATGTAGAAATTACGTTGTGCAGACTTTAGGCTATGCCATCCAGTAAATTAAGTAAATAGAAGGTAAACGTCTTTTGTGTGGATATTGCTCTTCTCCCCGTTTTCAACTGTTAGAAAAAAATGTATGGTCTGTCCAATTATGTTTTGTCAAGGTGAAGGTCTCATATCTGCTGTTCCACAAAGCGCAAAAAGGTGTTATGAACTGTGCGGATATTAATACGCGGGCACGATCTTCAACAAATGCAGGTAGTTTATTCGCTAGATTAAAATAGACGTTTTCCAAAAATTAACTTCCATTAGACCAGGCATTTTTATTCTCGTTTTCCAGATTTCCGTAAAAACCGGTTGGTAACGCTGCCACTTGTGAAGGCGGACAAAGATTCGAAGCCGTGTTATCAATGTTCGGGCTTACTGTGGGTTTCACAAGTAACTGTAGTCGAACAGACTAAGCCCCCATAACTAAGTTTACCCTGTACAAGACGCTCATTAGACCAGTTGTTCTCTTCGAGCATGAAAAGTGGATAATGCTCGAAAAGGACTGTCGTGAACCGAAGCGACCGGCTTGCGTTCATCCGCCCGTGCCCTTACAGCTGCTAACCAGTAAGCGGAAGGGTCCGCGCCGCTGGTGGGTATCAGCCACCTTTTACTGCGGTGCTTCCGAACCCTTCGGTGTTGCTACTGGTTGTCCTTGCTGCTGCTAGTGGATCTCCGCTCCTGTTGCTGCGGCAGTACCTTTCAGTCCAAAAGGCGTCCATCTGCCCAGCCATCGGTTTAGCCACCGATTCTCCTTTCTGCCACTGCTGCTCCATGGTCCAAGGTGGGATGATCCTCCAGTTGTTGCCTCTCCAAAGTTCGTCACAAGAATCGAGGATTCATATGGATGACGTCCGTTTATATAGCATCGCTCGGCAGCTGACGCGCCGTTGCCATATTGGATTATAATAGTTGCATTGACAGTGTTGTCAGAGCAGACCGAAGTGAATCGCTTTATTATTATTTTTGTTCATGATGTTTATTCATCATTAATTATTATTATTATTCTTATCTCCCACAAGGACCTGCACGGGCTTGGAGTTTTCGAAAGCGGCATACAACCAAAGAATGGAGTATGGAGGCAGAGAATGAGTCGCACAGCTCTATGGCGAACCCAGCATTAAAAAGGTAGTTAAAGCTGATGGACGAATAGAATGGGTAGAGCATACAGCCAGACTGCTACGCTTCAAAGATGGAGTTGTTTCACAAGTTTTCTTGAATGGATCGACTCGTTTTGGACAAAGAAATTATTACCGGGGTCATAGCTGGGACGAATTATTATATATGGAGAGGGACAAATTATTGGAAGATTCTTGTATTCCTGGAATGCACGCAAGCGACTCTGCCTAAGGGTTTACCCTTGATAACATTTGAAATCTATTTAGTAATTCAATTTGGATATGAATATCATATAAGTCTACGTCTACGCCATCTATGCACATACATTGAAATAGTGATGGCTTCCTTCACATGACCATATCTCACTTTTTTTCACGAGTCTCGAACTAAATGATATTTTTTATTCTTATAGCGCAGGGTAGTCAACGGTTTTAATCCTCGACCAACATATCAACAGGTCCAAGGTGCAACTGAGAGATTTTCTTTGGGTACCGCCAGAGTAAAAGCGACTCGCGACGCGATGCGACATTTCTTGCTGTAGTTAGACGCGCAGCCCCTTTTCGCCCGAAATAGGACTGTGCATTTAGCCACATGTGGGCGAAGTCGCGTCGCAGTCGCTTTTACTCTGTACGGAGCCTTTGAGTCTACTCTTTTATGCTTATCACGGCGGCGTAAACGCATTTCAACCCTATTTTTCTTAAGAATTAGCTAGCCAATAACGCCAGCAAACGATTTATACCAAATAGACCGCCGTGATAAGTGGTCTTTGGGTTGAAGGCTCCGTTTTTATGGGATAAACGTACCTCGTGTTTTAGTCTTGTCCTTGAAATGCGGTAGTCCAGCGTCTCTATGGTTCAAAGGTACATTAGTACTAGCGAGCCACTTGCCCTGGCGGGTGTTGTGGGTTCGAATCCGATTATAATCTCAGAGTATAGCTTGATTCGACCCATGCATTCGACTACTTCTTTAGCGTAGCTACTAATAACCTCCCCCCCTCTCACCTTTCCGCTCTTGCTCCTTTACTTTAAAACTTCATCACTTTCTTCTACCGTCCAATCATCAATTGTAAAAGAACTACCGTTTCAAAAAATATTAACATTGAACCTTTGAAATGCTGCTCATCAATTATTTATAAAGCTTATCCGAAAGTTTAACCCAAATTACGATTTAAATTTTACATCGTGCATGAAACACGCCTTTACAAACAAATGGCTTTATCTGAACTTTGAAATAAAACAAGTAAACCATTTATTAACCATCAAACTGTAATGAAATTTTACAATCATATCTGTGTTATGAATCAAACTTTGCCGTTTAAAAGCAGCCGAATGAGGCTGTTTTAGATACTCTCAAATGCGTGCACGCACGCACGTAAAGGAAAGCCAAGCCTAGGTGCTACATTCCGTCTTCAAAACTTGACCTTCTGTGTTTATTAGGCAGACTTCGCAGCCAGCTGTTAGAGTACAGGACAATTGCGGGACCAGTGCTACGATCCTATTGAATAGGCTCTTCAAGCTGAGATTCGAACCTACGACGACTGGTTTGTTAGACCAGCATCCTACCACGAGACCATCTGGAAGGCACGCACGTCCGTACGCATACTCAAATGCACATCTATGCCAAGTTGCAGGTTTATTTTTCATTGTTAGAACAGTAAATCAAAAGCGATATCCGTTCGTTTGTCTTATAAGCAACCTGAAAACGGTATACTTTACTGGTGAGAGGATAATAAAGCAACTGATTTTTATCGGCAGCGTGATTATCACCCAGCACTAAATAACAGCCTTTTGACACGCTATGGCGGCGCTAGCCTAGGATGACGAGTTGGTTCCTTTGCAACACGTTTCTTCACTATATTTATAGATTTTCTGTGTCTTATAAACTCACCATAGCGCCGCACCACTATTTGTATTATAGTTTCATGCACGTTAGATTGTTGAAAAGTTTGGTGTTGAATGCTCACCAAAGTAAGAAAAGTTATATCATCAGGATAGAACACGTTCTCATGACATTTATAATTTATACGATAATCGGCAAACAGTTACGAATAAATACGTTCTTTGTAACTTACATTCCTTTATTCTCAGCAGCGTTAATCTTCTTCTGTTGCTCTAAAAGACGGAAGTACTGTTTCAGCTGCCACTCAAACTCACTTGGCATTTGCAATTTTTCGGCACTGGAGCTGCTTTTGAAGGGAGTAACTTTCTTCGCCCGAAAAAGTTCCTCCAGAACTAAAATCTCCTGAAGGATGGACGGGTATACGGAAAAAATATCCGCCCGGCTAACGTAGAATAGGTAATCCGCACACATTCTGTTCACATCGAAGCGAGACATAGTTTGCAGAATCTAGCTACACTTATGCTGCACGATTGTCCCGAAAACACATCCAACTTGTTCGTACTCATGGTTGGTTATAAATCGACCTGCATAAGTCAAACAATGAAAAGACTAATCTTCCACTGCGGTGTGAAACCTTTCCACCCTTTTCCAGCCAGTACTTTTACCAGAGAACGCACTACCGACTGTTACTTTCACATACTTTCAGTACAGCGTTCCAATAGGTACTAGCATTCTACCCTATTGTAGCGTGCAGCATGACGTGGTTCCTGTTGCAAACAGGGATATGGAATGTGCTCACTTGCTGGTTGCTACCACATGCCGCGTGCCACAGCGAATTTCCGCAACGTGGGCTCTTCGGTCGCACACCAAACCGCCTATTCACCAACTAACCAACTGCCAGACAGACCGGGTTATGAATGGTCTTACGAGTCCCATTGCGGTTACCCCAACCGCTCCTTAGAGGTAAGCATGGCATGAGATTGTAGTTGCCAGCTATTTTTCAAGCGTGGGTCAACTTTTTGGTGAAGTCTTAAGTTTTAAGAAATCATGTTTAAAACACGAAGATAAGTAACTTGAAGCATTTTATTCGCTTTAAAAAATATCTAATTTGGCAGGCTATCTGCACTTTTTACAGCAACCTATTCATTGCAACCGGGAACGTCAACTAGATTTACATGAACAATGATTTTCTAAAGCAACACGATTGTTCTGTGCTGCTTTGGCCGGATTTGGAATCCTATCAATATGAAATAAAGACTGTAGAGTGGTTTGCCGCCAACAAGATGTAGGTGGTGCCTAAGGACAAGAATCCTCCCAACACAACAGCGCTGTGCCCAATTGAAAAATATGGTAACATTGTAAAGCGGAACCTGAAGAAGACCCAAAAGACTGTTACAAGCGAGAAGTAGCTTCAGGTGATCTTTGGCGAACAAGTTGAACGAACTGGAACTGGCTCAACAGTAGCAGGAGTTGAACGAACGGCCACACAATACACAATCGATTAGTCGGATGCTTATCTGAATATTTCTTCTGTATTTCCTATTACATAAACATGAAAAAGAAAACTAATTAGAGTTTTTTAATAGAAAATTTGATCGTAATACCGTTTGGAACCGTTTTTGAAAAATAATGATGTAATTAATATTAATAATATTAATAAAAAAACTGCGCTTTTCATACTGCATGTATCTTCAGAAGTTAAATAAAGAAATGTGGAATAACAAGCTTCTTGTTTGTATAATCCGGCAACATCGTATAGAGCGGATCAACAAAGGATATAACAGTGTAAGTATCTGCTAGCATTGAAACACTAAATTACGAAAGTACACGAGAAAGGAGTAATACGTTGCCATGGTCAAAAGTAAAGTGTGCACGCCGTGGTGCACATTATTCATCGTTGGAAGTAGCGACCGGCAGCACGAAGTTTTAGCTTCGGTAGTATATTTTATGAATGAGAAGCTATTTTTGGAAATCATTAAATCACGGATGCCGGATGTATAAGGGAATCGCCATTATCGACAAGACAGGTAAACGATGCACTTGCCAACCGACCAATCAGGACGATTTATTTAAACAATGTACGAAAATTCTTGATTTTGGCTAAACCCATCTAAAATGGAATCAAACGTGTGACAGTATATATTTTCTTGTGAACGACTTTTGGATGAATTGTTTGATATGTAGAAAGTAATTGAAATAGGACAGCTTTTTGATCATTTTCGAACTTCATTCTTCGATTTTTTGCCTTACTGCCATCCTGATCTAACCGCCTAGCACACTATGCAGTTCTAGCCTCTGGTATTATTCGGGACATTCTGGGTACTAGGTTCATCGTAGATAGAGATGCCAATACCGGGGGGTATTTTGAAAACCGGTTTTTCGGTATTGATAAATACAATACCGGTAAAACCGGTAAAAAACCGGTAAAAGTTAACATTTGAAAACTGCATTTAAAAATTATATGATTTGAAGAGAATCTTTCCATAGTCAATGGTAGTCAATTCTTTTTGGCATAACTATTTGAACTAGTTCATCAAAATAATAATATTTAACAATGCGAAGAGAATTTACCGTGTCATCTTTTAAATGAGAACAAATTTTAATGAAAATCTTTATTCGGTGTCCACAGAGAAAGAAAGAACGATTCCTAGTGGTAAATTAGAAATGTGGTCAGGAAAACCCTTGTTCAAGAGTTTACTGAATACTGACATTTATGATAAATTATTACTGAAAGTTCAGTTGTTTTGGTTCCTCTGCCTACTCGGTTTCTGAATTTATTCCATTGGCTTTTAAAATAATAAAACCTTGCAATATTTTGTTATCAAAACATCCTTGAAGCCTTGAAGAATATTATAAAGTCATCACGAATAGTGCGGTTAATTATAAAACGAATAAATTTAAAAATACGAGCTCTCTCTGAAATACTACCGATACAGTAACCCGAACAGCAGTTGTGCGGTACCTGAAAGGTGTTCCGAGAGTAGTTTTAGAGTTCGTAGTTCGTAAAGTTTGCCATTTTTCCGGTACAGCAATTTGACAGCAGCAGGCTGGTTCTAGCACTGCGACAAAATCTTCTTTCTTCACGAATTCCTCATCGCTTAAGTAAAGCGATCGTTGCTTCTCAGACCGAACTGAAACGATCGAAGCGATGATTGAAGCCCGTAGAATTGTCTCAGCCCTGCCAACAGGTTATTCTAACTGAACATAAAGTTATTTCTATTCCAGTTTGTTCTAGCAACCGAAAGAATTTCTTTTCCCTGTTGTGTTCTGACATTTCTCTAGAGTTAACAGAGTATTTTCACTGAAGATTTTCTGAACAGCTTCACAGATATTTCTTCTATTGCCCCTTATTCTTATTTATTTGGCGTATACAAGGAAGAAATCGGACCTACTTTGCTATTCGCAAAACGCTACGATCAAGAAGCATACGCCGCCGTACCAAGCAGACAATGCACCAAACCCTTATTTAACCGGTAGTTCTTTACGGACTTGAAGCTGTGACATCGCTCACGGTGGAAATACGCGCCCTTGTCGTGTTTGACCGAAAGATTCTGCAGATGATATTTGGTGGAGTACAAACTGAAAGCAGAGAGTGACAGAGGCGTATAAATCACGAACTAAAGGCATTGCTCGGGGAGATTCATCGTTTAGCTGACGAAAACCGGTAGGCTACGGTGGGCTGGACACATCGAAGACGCCGGAAGACAGTTCTTTTCAACGACCCCATCGGCACCAGGAACAGAGGGGCTCAACGTGCAAGATGGCTCGATCAAATTTATGGCGAAATTGGCGACGAGTGGAGTGCAAAAAAATACCGAAAATACCGGTTTTTGATCGTGGAAAAACCGGTAATTCGGTATTGGAAAATAGCCCGGTAATACCGGTAAAACCGGTTTCGGTAAAGCCGGTATAGCATCCCTAATCGTAGAGCTGCGGCAGCTCGTGGTTCATTTACAAACAGCCAAAGATGATCTACCACCTCAAGCTTATCCCCATCTTTTACAACACTGCACTGTTGCCTATGGGAGATCCATAGTACTCGGTTTCTCCTGCAGATACTTATTCTTTGACGTATTTACTACCAATCCAATTATCTCTTTTTCACGTGAAAGCTTGGTGTACTAATTAGCAACCGTATAGAGCGTTTTGGCGACAAGGTTTACGTCGTTAGCTAAGCAAATGAATTGATAAGATTTGTTGAAGAGTGTGCGCCGCACGTTAGATCTAGCGCATTCCATAACAACTACTACTCGTCCTTGGACAGAAAACCCAATCTAGTCTGTCGTTTTTCATAACTGTTCTCGTTCGAATTGGCGGCCTTGAAGTTGATAGATAGGAGATGCATAGTTACTTGGTATTCGAGTTACTTTTAAAAGATCTACCGCAACACAAAGGATGGTTAGTTGCAGCACCATAGCGTGCGGTTGGCCAGACTGGCCCCCGTCAAGGACGCTAGTCTTTAGGGGCACCAAAAAGGGCATGGGCTTTACTAAGGTACTAGCAATAAGTGTAGAAAAGTACTGGCTAAGGGGCAGAATAACCCGAAGTCACTATATGTAGCTTAGATCATCTTGAAGAGGGGCACTTTCTTTTGGCGATAGCGGCGCTCTCGCTATACAATTGCAAGCTTTTGACAGCGTTTTATTTGTAAATAGTTCTGCTCTGCTCTCCCGACTGCCCGCAACAAAATCTTTCCTGTGATTGGCGGTCAACCTAAAAAAGCAAAGCCTGGGTGCTAATTCCGTTATCGAAACTTGACCTTCTATTTTCATACGACAGACTTCGCAACCAGCTGTTAGAATACAGGACAGTGCGGGGTCAGTGCTACGATCCTATTGACTAACAGCCTCTCCCAGCCGAGATTCGAACATACGACGACTAGCTTATTAGACCAGCGTCTTACCTCGAGGCCAACTGGGAGGTGGTCAACCTGAAAGTCCAGGCTAATCCCAATATCTCAACGATGATTTGGCGTCAAAACTGAGTGATGACCTTTGTACTGTTCAGCAAATCCGTCTTCGGTAAGCCTACCAGTTTTACCGATCAATTGGACAACTCAACCGAAGCCTCAAACAACAAAGAGTGTACAACCAGGTGCTGACGAAGCGTGATGAATGAGTCTCGCTCAACGATGAAACTTATGCGAACACCGATTTCTGGGTGTCAAATTCTACAAGGCTTCTGCTCGTGGCAGGGTTCCTAGCAGACTCAGTTTGTTTTAGCGGATAAGCTCTGTTTTAGTGGGAAAAATCGGCGTTTTTGTGACGGATAAGACCATGAAATTGGAAGTATACAAAAGAGAGTGCCTCAACAAACGAATATTACCGTTAATTAAGTCTCATGATATGGTTACAGCAAGGATGTGTTACAATGGTGCAACGTCAATGGAATTCAGATCATTCCTAAAGAATTGTTCCCAATTCCGTCCAATAGAGAAGTATTGAGCGATAATGGAGCGGGAGCTGAAGACTTGGTGGGACCTCCTGGTCAAGACCATGAAACCTGCTGATCAGGTAAGTTCTTCGAAATAAAGATGTATGATGCCATCCATAGAAAATGTTTGACTTGATAGAATGGTTAAAAACACACGCATTCGACAGTGAGTGATATACCAAATGGTTGTGTTAAAGAAGATGAAGAAGATCTCACGTCGAGATAGAAATGCGTATTTATTATTATATAATAACATGGCAACAGAATTAAAGGATAGCATTAATTTTTGTTGTCTCTCTTAACTGTTCGGGTATTCTACTTAGACACTCAAATAAACAATGGTTGATAAAATATTTGCCATTGATTAGACGCTCAACCTTTGGTTATACAGAAAATAATAATAAGTTGATCTCTCTCGCTAATTTCTTTGAAAATAGTTGAGCGCCGTATATGATTGTCGATCGACTAACATGTGGAAGGCCACTTAACTCATTTCCTCCCAGCGTTGCGAAAACCACGCAAATATTTGTACCACGTTTTGGTACAAGACTTGAATAAACTCTTACAGTACATCGATATAATCGGTTGCAGGAAAGAGATGGTTACTTTTTTATTCAACGGTTTACTTCCAGGACATCAAGTTGTCTAGGTTGAATGTTCAAAAGATAAAATTTATCGAAGGAAAAACATAGCTCTACACTTTGCCAATTTTTTACCTTCAGTACATCAACTTGGTCAAGGTTTTATCGAAATTAAAGATCCCTGATCTCTTGGGAAGGAACGATTCTATCACTTTTTTCCAAAATCGAATTAAACGCAATCGCTGGTGTATAGGACGGTCGTACCGGGCCTGAGAAGTAAAAGTGCAGTCTCACGTGATTAGTTTCGTTTATTCTTGACAGTGCGTAATATTATTTATTTCTTACAATAGCAACGCGGCAAATTTTTGTTATTTTCTCTCTCAATGCAAAGAAAATTTTCTGATCGATTAAGGCAAATATCTCTAAAATCCATTGAAAAATGTTTGAGTTATAAACGTGCCAAATGTAACCATATTTCGTTACACGTTCGTTTCTCGTACTAAGTGCGTCCCAATATAAAAAGCCGGATGTAGTTCCACGTTAAAAGAATTCAAGATTTCCTAGCTATTGATTTACTGAATTATTTAACTGCAGAATTTTGAGAAAAATTGGCCGTTTGATTGGTCGAAACATTTAGATAAATAATTTGATTCACAAAATTAAAATGAAATTAGACAAATCTAAATTTACCTTTAATTGAATTTATTAGCTCTAATTATTAGGGTTGCGCCTTAAGTAAATGAACATTTCTGCAATTTTAGACTTTAGATTTTAGACAATCGGTTTCGATGGTCGACAAGTTCTTCCATGATCTTTCAGTGGGAACTGTACTCGCCGGAACCGGCATGTACTACAAGGCAAGCCCGAAGGTTAGCTGATATTTGCCTTTACCACAAGTAAGTATTGCTTTTTCTGTCAATAACACTCTCAGATATGTTACATATGTAAGCATTCATCTCATCCTTGATGGCATACAGTGTTGAATTTGTTCGTCGAGGTTGATTAATACGAATATCTTCAAAACATTTCTAAAACTCCGAAGCATTAGTAGCACTGTCAGTTGAAATTTGTTCGGCGGGTTTTAGGTCAACAGTTTTGAGGGGTAACGACGATTTCGTGGTCGAACAAGTATTGCCCGAGAAAAATCCTTAGTTATATAATTTTAAAAATGCAAAAATGTTTTCCTTAGCAATAAGCCGGAAACCGTTATTTAAACTGTGCAGCAAAGTTTCTTTAGTTTGCTCTACTACTTTATAATTTTCACTAGGTCTCTCCATGACTAGCCTGAGCGTTCCAACATACGGAATAATATTGGAAATACACAAATCCTCAGAACTTAGCAGCTTCCTTTTTTCCTGAATCGGTTTCAATAGTTCGTTCTGGAAATATTCCATTCATGCTAAGTCAGATTTCTGACAGTGGACACTTCACCTGCGTAATAAGTGATCGCTTGTCGCTGGTTGATAAAATTCTAAAAAGAAATTCCACCGCGTACAAATGTTTTTCAGTTCAGTAACTTACTTGCGGTAGACTGTACTGGACTTGTATTTCACTTAATGCATTGCACGCTAGAGGTGAATGGAGATTTTCAGACTGATTCGCTCGGCAGAATATCTGTTCAAATCCTAGAACTTTGCAGTATATATGGAACTAACTGTCGAGGTAGGACATCCACATTGCACTATCTAGTTCAACCACATTGCACTGTCCAGTTTATAGTTGCAATGCCATTTTAAAAATATTTCAAGCAAAGCACGATTTTCAAACTATTCAAAATGAACTTTATTCGCGTGTTAACCCGGGAAAGAAGTTGGCCTCACCTGTGCTTTAGTCGCCAACAGATAGTGTCTTAGATTTTTTTCTTTCATAATGACTGACTTGCAACGCAAATTATATATCCATGGCTCGGGCACATTGTTCAAATGTTTATTGTTTCACCTGGGGAAAATCAGTAAGAATGTAAGAATGTTAAGAAACTTCGTTCCACTAAAGAGCAGAGAAAATGAAAAATTCTTCGCTTAATTCAACCTCGGTTTAGCTTGTTCTTTTCACACGTACTAACTTGGTGTAACGAACTAAAACATATCGCACAGCGGTATAAAATCCAGGAAAAAATAAAACAATGATATATACGTGTTCGAAGTGAGTCTCCAAAATAATGTCCTTGCATTCGCAATTTAGCCTTCGAAGAAAGTTAGAGCAACCGGGGGAACGCTATTCACCCTTTCTACAGCATTCCAAATCCTTTGGAGTAGTTGATAGCTTTAAGCAAACGTTCTTCCAATTTCTCACGGCTATCGTACTCGGGTAGTAGCAATACATTAAAACATGTATGGCTAGTCGGTAACCGATCGCAATCCGGTCCATTTCGAGCAATTACCAGTTTCAGTCTACTCAGACCACCAACAGGTACCCGATCGGATCCTAGAAAAAGCAAAGTTTTACATGTAAATCATGAGTATCACACGCAACACGCAAATTTAATACCTGTAGTGAATTGCAGCAGCTTTCGTTTCGAATCCATCGATAACCCGTGTACTATAGCCCAGAAATCCTTGATCGTTTGAGATTCAGCGGTGAAACCACCCTCATATTCGGTCGACTGTTCCAGTTCGTTGAAATCAAACTCTTTACTGCCACAAACGATTAGCTCAATTTCCTCCGGGCGAAACAGCAAATGTAGTGGACTTTCATCCGTAACCATCTGGAAGCCACGTTTGAATGCTTTAAACTGTTTTTCGATGCTCTGATTGAGCAAAAAGTCCGTATACAGTTCGACAAATTCGTGCTTGTTATCCTGGTTGACAAAGATCTTGTCTCCATCCGTTTTCAGCTCGCGGTCCAGTGCGTTACCAAACACATCTTTGTAGCAAATTTTGAACGTTTGCATAAAGGTTTCCTCCATATCATTTTCCTGATGGTCCAGCATGGATTTCAAGCTGTTGTAAAGAATCTAAGGGACAAAAAGTTTAAGGTTTAGTTGAATCGATATATCATTAGGTGAAGTTTTTACTCACTGGATTCCAGTCAAACAAGTCAACAAAGGATCCCTTCATTCCCATCAGTTTCCGGTAGACCACCATTGGAAAATTCACAGCCAGAATGATGTTGTTGTAGATTGCCAATCCGAGTACGATACCAATTAGCGTAAATTGGGCCTCGTTTTCGAAGGATGTCGAATTGAACCACACCGTATTGGTGTCTTCGTTGTTGATGAACATACCATAGTCTGGGTTGAAAATCTCTTCAATGATTAACTGGAAGAACTCCTTAGATACACCGCCCTCGTCAATTCCTTGCTCTCCGGAAAACTCTACTACGAGCTGTTTTTTGAGGTCTTTTGGATTAGACATGGCAATCATTTCCAGCTCTACCAACGCATCGTCGATAATGTGGTCTCGCCGAATCTTCAATTTTAGAAAAGGATTAACGCTCTGCAGCCCGCCACCAAGCTGCTGATGAAGGAAACTGAGCCGACGTTCTGAGTACATTCGGATTCTTGAGTCATAATAAAGCGCCAGCGTTTTTGTCGCTGGAGTCAGAATAAAGGAGTAGAGCATAAAACTGAATTTTTTCGTCGAGTCTGCAAAGAACGCTCCCTCTGAGGTAGTATTCTTGTAGTTAAGATAATCGTGATCCATCTCGATCACGTCGCACAGCGGTTCGTTGTAGAACTCCTCGTACGGTACGTACGGCTTTCGGCAGTCCAGAATGTTTACGTCTAATTCGGTGGCCAGCGGGTCCTCCAACTTTTGCTGTTTGGTCTTTTTCTCTTTACTGCTATACAGCTGCGGTTCGTCGTCTTCCGGAATGAGCGAAAGGTAGGTTGGTGGTGCGACATCACTGAGGTCGGCCTCTCGGAAGTGCTTGGGTTCTACATCACCGGCCAGAATGTTGGCGTAGAATACGATCTGGAATTTTAGTTATCATCGGTTATGATTGCTGTGGAGAAGCAACACCGTTTTGACTTGCTGTCAAGTCTCTGCTCAGGTCATTAGTGACTAAATGAACGTTAATTTAGTCACTAATAAGGTACTAGCATTGTAGCACCGTCAATACAAAAGATACAGTAAAACTTTGTTCAGCAAAATTGTAGATAATAACTAGTTCTACAAATGTCTCATATATAACGTTGTCAAATTTTGCTCGGCTGAGACGGTACAGTCAAATGAATCAAAATTGAGTCATAGTGAACGAACCAGCCCTGCTACAGAGACACAAATTTTAATTTAAAATTAGGTTAATTCAACTAAATTTAACGCTAATAAACTTTCAATACCTTAGAAAGTTACTTACCTTCATTACTTTAGTCGCATTACATACGATCTCATTGTCGTGGATTTTTACATCCCGATAGTAGTTCAAAGAGAGCGTCGAAATGGTGATTAGCTGCTGCAGTAGTTGCAGTAGTGGCTGAAGCCCGTCCTTGCAGTGCACGGACCAGATGTGAGCTATCCGCGCTTGAGCCCACACCGGTAGATGACACAAAGCGGCGCAAATTCGGGGTAGGGAAACTTCCAAAAACTCAGCGGTTCCGATTTGTAGCACTTCGAATACGATAATGAAAACGGTGATGACCTGCTCTATGTCCTCCTTTTGAGTGAGCTGCACGCGTAGCTCGATGCTCAGTGACTCTCCGAGTGATTGTAAGGCATTGTTAATTGGACCAAAAACGGAACTTTTCTGATCATAGAGCGTTTTCATTGAGCGACGTAAACTAGCCAAATCAACCGTTGTGTGGTGTTTTTCCTTCGCTTCTGGCAATTTTTCTGCCAGACTGTCTTCGTCCTTGTCGAGATCACCCTCAAGGGTTCGTAAATCTTCTTTTTTCAAAGTTTTCAGATCTTCCGGTGCCTTCTCCAGCATAACGTCGATGCTAGAGCATGGTTTCTTCTGAAAACTGAGCGCTACCGATTGATAAGAGGAAAAGATGGCACCTAATTTTCGAATTAATGGCGTATCTAAATTATCCCGCTCGCATGCGGCTATCAAATCGCGAAGCTTTGCTTCATCTAGATAATCAACCGGCGAGGAATCACGATGCTTTTTTGAGAATTCCTTCGAACTACCGCCGGCCGTACATGTTGTTTTTTTCCTGCCACTGCTACCACTCGGTGAAGCGCTTTCAGACTTACTGCCACTCTGCTGGAGAGCGATGCTGCGAAGTGCGTAATTGTGACTGCTTGTTGTATCAGCGCCTCCCCCTTCGTAAGGGTGATTTTGACTTTTTTGTCCGTTCAACTGCTCATCTTCATCCATGGAATCCATATCTTGATTAGAGCTGTGGTAATAATAGGCATGGTTTAGTTTATTATTCTGCTGTTGATAAAAACTGAAATATATTGCAAGTGCCAAGCAAGCAAAGCGCAAATGCTTTGGTTTCGCAAACTTTTAGCATTTAATTGGCTTCAGTTTTAGCGTTTACATCCGGTCAATTAGTACAAACAGTACTCACCTGTCGTTTACTTCTTCTATATCGACGTTCCTACCTAATAGACCCCACGCGGTGCCAGCTTCAGTACTGGCAGTCGAATCGTCTAATCCGGAACTAGAACCGGACGAACTTGCGACTGACAAGTTACCACTTCTATTTGCATCGTCACTGTTTGGTGCGCAACCAGAAGTAGAAGCATTAGCCATTGTCTTCGGTACTTTTGGAGGGTGTGTATCGCACAGTTCAGCCTCTTGAGTGAACAGCTGAATAGCACGTGCAGCTGCTGCATTGGGGCTAAGCTTTTCTACTTTTCCACTGGAGGCACAATATTTATTGTTGCATTTGGGGTTGCCGCAACCGTCGACCAGCTGATAGAAATATCTCTCGATGAGTTTTTTCGCTGAGGCTCGCTTCATGTCGCCGGATTCGGATCTCACGTGCGGTGCTTCGCTGTGATTGTTGATTATTGCCGAGGAACAACTTGCAGTACCGATTAGTGGTGATGCAGTACTGCCTTTCGGGTGAATTCCTGTTGAATTATTATTTAGAGCGGGCGTCGAAACTTGGCTGGTTTTATTTTCAATCAGAATGTTATGCTGTTGCTGAGATGACACTTTTGAAGATTCTTCCGTATCTTTGTCACCGGATGACGACGATTCTTCATTGACCCTACGCCATTGTTCAGCGAGATTAGATTTTAGGTGAAAACATTCTACAGGACCACGCGCTATTTGCAAATCATGTCGGATAAATCTCCCCATGGCTGATACACTGATAGGCATTTGCTTCGAGTTTCAGTTTGTACAATAGTTCTAATTCTAATTTATTTTTCGTAAGAACATATAGCAGATTGGGTAGTAAAAAAATGTTAATCCTGATGCAATGGCAAGGATGTTATGGAGTGTGAACAATAGGATGTTGTCGCATAGATCTAGTACTCTATATCAGGGAAATACCAATGCTCTATGTACTAATTTGGAAAGATTGACTAGCTTCTTGTTTGAACGGAAATAGATTCAACAGCTCAATCAAAACTATCCGTATTTTCTGCTACAATATAATATTCGTCACAGAATAAATGCCACACAATAAATTTCATCTTCCTTGCTTTGCCATGTTGTGCTATTAGCAACATAAGCAAACCAGTTTGTTGTAGTTGAATCGCGACTACATTTTTGATCGAAGCTTAAAAAAGCATGAACCGCAAGAAACGAGAGTACGCAGATCTAACGATGTAATCAAATTTCTTTAAAGTGTCGGCACCGGTTAAACCAAATCCAAAAATAGACACAAGCATGCTAGTATTAATATACCGATAAACTTCCTCCGGCAGAGAATTAGGCAGTGATAAGCGGTGACAGCGATCAAAGCAAAATCATTTCCAACTTTAAAAGTACTTACGTTCAAGCCAGTTTGGATCTAAAACACTGGTCCGTAACTTTTAACTTGTAGGTAATACTGCAACCGGCAACGAAAAGCAGTTTTGAATTAGAGCTTCTCCTCAACCGCATGAAAATATCAATGTACGTCCCAGCAAAACCGTACGGTGTTTCTTTTTGCCAGACAGTTCAAACTATAAAATGGTAATTCCCCATTCGTAACAAATAAACAAAGCAAAACATCCGCAATTATTAGTCAATCCTATGCGAAGAGAAAACTCTCAAACCTTGGTCTGGCTCGCTGTTATAGGAAGACGAGACTGACAGAATCATTTCTCGCTATAACTTTCGAATTGTGAAGGTTTTCCCTTAAAACAAAGAGCAAAACGAAACTAAAATTGAGCAGTGTTGTTTGATTCGTGATTTGCTTATTTCGAAACGCAAGCCTTCCCAATATCAAGCATATTGTCAAATGAACGCAACGAGCAACACAACAGAGAACATTAAGGTAATAAATATCTGAGATGATTTGCAAATTCAGCGCGTGCTAGTGTAGCTGCTGATGTTTAGCAGTACTGATCTACTGATAATAGATTTTAACGCTGCTTTCATGTACACAAACCTGGAATCGTCGTCCGTTTTAGTTGGTTCGTCCTTGTTCATAGAATTTCAGTTGGCACCTCCAGGGTCACCAATAATGTTTTATCTGATGACTTTCTGGTTTCCTTGGGACACGATAGAAATGAATGAAATTGTTGATATGGTTTACACACTACTTCCAACTTTCACTCATATATTCAAAATTATTTATCACAAATACACATTTCGCTGCTGCCGCATTGTTGGGCAGTTCACTGAGTATGTAGTTCGTAAAACTAAATCGAAATTTTCGACAAATTTTCAACTTTTCTACCAATTGAAAAACTATTTCTGATTAAAAAAGATGAATGTTTGGATTCCGAATTGACGAGATAATGACGTTTGTTTTAGTCTGACGTTTTTCGAAATACTTTCGACATTCGAAAACCGGTTCGCAAGGTTGCTAGTCATTGTTTCCTTCGATAAGCATACACTGAAAACAGAAAATATTTCCCGTTTTATTGGTAACAAAACCACCAGCCTCGCCTCAGCACTCAGCAGCAAACGGCTGAAATGCAATCTATCCTAAAATCTATCCCTAGCATTCTGTTGCATTTCATTCATTTATTTATTTGTTATTTGAATTTCAATTTTCGCAATTAATGCTACGAACTATTGACGTCATGCGCTGCTGGTTTTGTTGATCACTGATATTTGAAACTTGAGTTGTTCAAAATGTTCAATCTATCGCTTGAGCTAATCTGTACGGTCTAGAAGTGGGAAAAACGGCTCTTTTGTGTGAGTGACTCAGAACCGCTGCCGCGAACCGATTTGAATGAGCGGCTCATGGTTCACGGTTCGTTTGTTCGCCAAGTTGACAGTTCGGGTAAATTGGGTAAATTGCGATTCACGAATCAAGTTTCGTGCCACCTTTGAGCAGGTTTCGAGGACCGTGGTTCTTGATCGTCCTCCAAGTTTTATGAAAATAAACAGAGTTACCTACCAAAAGAGTACTCAAATTAAAAATGACCCGTTTAATCTGAACGTTTCATATTACCGAGGGTTCATTGTATCTACCGCGTTGATGACTATTAAGTAAGCGTGACTGCTTCACACCCTACTGGGGTTTAACCCCAGTCGATGCCGGTAAGATTTTCTGACTAGTACCTTCGATTAGAAATAAAACTAACGACATTGGGACCGGTACTTTCGGAATAAACCAACAAGACGAAAATGTATTATGAATTGGAAGCCCGGATCGTAGAGTGCCGACCTCTCAACTTCCAAGGATGCCCTCGAGTGTTCTTCGACCTATTGCTATTGAAGAGCCACAAGTTCGACGTCGCAGCGCTTCTGGTGGTATGCTTTTTTTTGTATTGTTTATGCAGGGAGAAAATCTTCATAGACAGCCCCTTCACGGTGCCGAATAGGATTCACATGGTGCCAACATGCGCCTACCTACTAAAAACTATCCTGCTGCCCATTCCTGAACCCCTCCCGGAACTACCGTTAGGTTTTACTTCAGGAGGGAGGACGTGCCGAAGCACTCCGACTTGTCCGTTGCGTGTGTGGGTTCACACAACACCCTTACCATTACATACAAGCTATGTCAGGCCCTGTCGTTGCAAACGTTCTAGCCGTTGCAATTCCGTTAGCACCGACGTTGCCGCCCTATCGACGGCACCCCATGCGCGCTGCTCAGCGCACATTCTCTGCACAATGTTGTCGGCGTTGGTGTCTTCCCCAACGACCGCAAGCATCACCCGCCGAGTGGACGTAAACCGCGGGCAGTGAAAGATCACATGCTCCGCCGTTTCCTCGGCTACCGTGCAAACGGGGCAAAAGGGTGAATCTACCCGCCCGCGTGTATGTAGATACTTCTTAAAGCATCCATGACCCGACAGAAACTGGGTAAGGAAAAAGTTTACCTCACCATGTCCTCTGCCGATCCAGGACGGTATGTTCTGGATCAGCCTATGGGTCCACCTTCCATGGTCGGTGCGATCCCATTCCGCCTGCCAACGCCTAATAGAGTCCAGCCTAACTCTATCCCTAGTGCCCCTGACGTTCCTCTGCCTATGGCACTCGATATTTTCACCTAGGAGTATGCATATTGGAATCATAGCTGCAATAACCCCAATCGCATCCAACGATATGGTACGGTAGCCGCACGCAACGCGCAATGCTAACAGCCTGAACACCTTGTTCAGACATGCCTGATTGCGCTTACTCTCCAAAGCCGGGGCCCACGCCGGTGCACCGTATCGTAGCACCGACATGGCAACGCTGGCCATCAGGCGTCTCTTACTGCTGCCAGGACCGTAACCGTTCGGCATGATCTTAGACAGCGCAGTGACCGCCGTTGACGCTTTACCACAAGCATAATCCACATGGCTGGTGAAGTTCAGCCTGTTGTCTGTCATGACACCCAGGTACTTCACACTTCGTTTGGAGACAATCACCTGTCCCCCACGATTATTTTTGCCTCTAGGGCCGACTTACGGTTACTGACCATCACAGCTTCCGTCTTATGGTGGGCCAATCGCAGATTGACGCCCGCCATCCAACCCTCTATGATGCTTATGGCGTCTGATGCCAGCATTTCCACCTCCTCCAGAAACTCGCCTACCACTGTAAGGACGATATGATCGGCGAAGCCAGTGATATCGACCCCAGTGGGTAGTTCGAGCCTCAGCACCCCATCGTACATGGCATTCCAAAGCGTGGGGCCAAGAATCGAACCCTGTGGAACACCCGCTGTCACTTTGTACCTCTTCGCCCCGTCCGCCGTGTCGTACACTAGCGTCCGGTTCTCGAAGTAACTCTTAAGCAACCTGCATAGATGATCCGGTACCCTCATCCTATGCAGCGCTAACTAATCGATTGTGACTATGGCACAATACCTGTCGCCTCGCCTTTTCCGTTTCATAGGCTTCTCGGCCCTCTCCACCACAGACTTTATGGCATCTACAGTGGACTTCCCCTTCCGGAAGCCAAACTGCGTGTTTGCCAGTCCGACATCACTTTCCGTCACAGGCGTTAGCCTGTTTAGTATTACCCGCTCTAGCAATTTGCCTAGCGTGTCCAATAGGCAAATTGGCCTGTACGACGAGGGATCACCAAGCGGTTTCCCCGGCTTTGGCAGCAGTACCAATCTTTGGACTTTCCATTTGTCTGGAAATTCGCATACCTCTAGGCAACTCTGAAGCGTCTCTCTAAACATATCGGGATATGCTTGGATCGCCGCTTTGAGTGCCTCGTTCGGAATCCCGTCAGGAACGGGCGCTTTCTTCGATTTCAAACCCCTGGCAATTACGATGAGTTCCTCATTCGTGACCGGAGTGAGGACATCATTCGATTGACCGTACGGGGTCGGAGGCCACCAAACTGGATCGTGTTGCGGAAAGAGCCCTTCCACGATGACTTTCAGCTTTTGGGGGCAGGTTTCCTGCGGCGCAGATGTACCCTTCATCTTTTTCATTACCACCTGGTATGCACCTCCCCAGGGGTTTGAGTCCGCATCGCGACATAGCTCCTGGAAACAGGATTTCTTGCTACGCCTAATCTCCTTCTTAAGCGCCGACCTTGCCGCTCTAAGTTCAACTCCCCGAGCTTCAGCATCTGCATCGGTCCGGGCCCTCTGCGCTAGCCTTCTCGCTCTGTGGCACCTGGAACGGAGCTGGGCAATGGTATCACTCCACCAGTATACCGAGCGACGACCGTTCATTGGCTGCCCCGTCCTAGGCATAGTGGTATCACATGCCCGTACTAGGGCATTGGTCAGCTCACGAGCACTCAGGTTCGAGCGGGTGCTCTCTGCACTGAGTGCTTCAACGAACAGGTCTTTGTCGAAGGACTTCACTTTCCACCTCCTCCCTGTCGACTTCACCCCGCGTGGCCGTAGCGCCCGTCGTTCAATCGTGTACCGTATAGCTTGGTGGTCGCTATGCGTGTACTCATCTGACACCCTCCAGCCCATGTTGGCAAGCAACGTTGGGCTGCAGAAGGTGATGTCGATGATCGATTGTTGTACCCCCCTACAAAAGGTACTGACGGATCCCACGTTAGCCAGACTTACATCCAGCTTGGACAGAGCTTCCAGCAAGCTTTGTCCCCTCGGAGTAGTGCACCTGCTACCCCATTCGACAGCTCAAGCATTGAAGTCTCCTCCAATGACAACGGGCTTGCGGCCTGTGAGTTCGTCGGTGAGCACGTCTAGCATCCGGTCAAACTGCTCCGGCGACCACCTAGGTGGAGCGTAGCAGCTACAGATGCAGACGCCATCGACCACCGCGATCACGAACCCTTCTTGGTCGGACGGACCTCCTGGATCGGGTATCTACCCATCACGGCGATCGCTGCCATCCGACCCTTGTCGATTACCCAGTTAGTGCCTCCACGGGGGACCCGGTAGGGATCCGCGATAATGGCAATATCGCACCCCGTTTCGGCTGCCGTTTGCCAAAGCAACTCCTGTGCCGTTTCACAGTGGTTTAGGTTAATCTGTATAACCTGCACCATTATCGTTGCAATGCCCGCCTATAAGCCGCACACAGTGGGCCACCTGTGGCATGCTTATTTCCCGCTTCGACTGTGCAGAGCAGGCACCTGGGGGGTTTGCTACATCCCCTGGCGAAGTGGCCATCTTCGCCGCACCGCCTGCACAGCTTAGACCGATCGGGGGCCTTACACTTGGCCGCCCGATGGCCAAAGCCCATACACCTGAAACAGCGTTCGATACGCCGTTTCGACACCAGTGTACACACTGACCACCCTACCTTAATTTTGCCGGACGCCAACATCTTGTTGGCGATTTCCTCCGGCACGTTTAAGGTCGCGGTTTGCATATCTCCGTATGCCTTCCGCAAGCGGATGTCTGCGGGTGCCACATCAACCTTAAGCTGATCCCGCAGAGCATCACTCAGGTCAACTGTCGTCGTAATCTCGTCGAGGTTTTTACACTCGACCAGAACACGCTGCGACAGCGCCTTTACCTGGCCCGCTTCGCCCAGGGACTGCTCAACCAGTTTCTGGTAATTCGAACTCTGGACCGTGGGGTCTTTTTTTAGCTCGAAGAGCATATCCCCTGCCTGGGTTCGGCGGGTCTTTACTACGTTGGCCCCAAGCTCCTGCAACTTGGGGTCCACCCGAACCTTGCGCAGTAGTTCAGCGTACGACAGCTTACCTGTCAGCTTCAATACTAAGGCGTCGCCCTTATGGACGCGCCTTGGCTTTGGCTTTGCAGCCGCAGCCTCGCTCGGTTTCGGCCTCGGCGGTTTAGGCGGTTTACGCCTAACCACCCGCCATTCATCCTCCACGGTCCCGGCAGCACCATCCGGGACCGCCTCTGCGCGTTCGCTGGTAGAGGCGCGAGCCGAAGTCCGCTGCCTCTTAGCTACCAGCGTTGGTCCATGGTCGGGCGTAGCCGCCTTGCGCTTCGCAAGCGGCGTACGCGCCTGACTAGGCATGGCCACAGCCTTAGCGGCTATGACCAGAGCATCGGCGATTTCGCATCGTTGCAGAAGCTCTTGCCTCTCCACCTCGGCAGCTATGACGGTAGAGCGGAGGCTCACCGCCAGCTTTTTAATGTCGAGGTGGACATTTGACCTAGAGTTGATAAACGAGTACAACTCGTCCACCAACCTTTTGGCTTCCTCCAGCTTGCTACTGGCTGGAGGAAGCCCAACTTCGCCCTCAAGAGGGTGTACCACGCCCTCCGTTGACATTTGCCTACCGCTGTCGCTCGCCCTCTTGGCTGAGCTAGCAGCGGTGGCCACCTGCGTTCTAACTGGGGTGTTAGACTTTGGTGGAGTCAACTTCCTCTTCGGTATCGCCCCCGTTTTCGGGGGGCTTCCCTGTATGGGCTGTGCCCCCGATTTCGGCGGGCTTCCCTTCTTGGGCCGCGCCCCCGATAACGGGGGGCTACCTGTCTTTGCTGTTGGTGACCTGGCCAACTTACTACTTTTGGTAAAGATATCGTCTTTGCCACTAGTAGCACCCGTATTCGATCCCTCATTAAAATTTAAATACTTTTTCATTCGAAAGGGTCCCAACTCTAGGCCGCTATCTCCACTCGTAATTGTGTAGTCGCCTTAACGATCCCATGGTGATCTATGCAAGCAGGGAGGCCATGGCTAGGGACACTCCCCCCTACCCTTTATGGGGGCAGGGATGTCAGCATCCGATCAGCGTTAGTCAGGAATGTATCATCTGAGCCTACACCACCGCACTTTGACGTGAGTGACGAGCTTTGAACGTACCTAGAGACCAGCCACGGTTTTAACGGGACGGAAGGCAGCTGTACCATTAGCCTACTCGCCGTTTCAGGAATGTACCACCCTTCCTTACATAAGGTAGTAGAATAGCACAGCCGTCAGCCCTGTAGCGCCAAATCCAAACGTTTATTCCCGCCCGTCCAGTACACCATAATTAGGATCTTCCTGGAACCGATCCTAATGTGCCCATGGCACTCCTGACCCGGCTTTTTTGCTTAAAGTCCTGAGCTCTAACAGGACGCTACTACGTCCGCAGCTGGCTTATAGGAATTGAGCCCCGCTCGCCTCTTTACACCACTGCGCCACGCTAACCGCAAACACTACGGCGCCCGCAGCTGGCTTATAGGAGTTGAGCCCCGCTCGCCTCTTTACACCGCTACGCCACGCTACCCTCAGGCACAACGTGCCCCCCTTTCCCTGTTAGCACACAACTGAGGGTGCAACCAAAGACTGGTATTTGGTCGACCCTAGGCCCAGTTGCGTCCCGGCCGGTACCGCGCGGAGGTAGGGATAAGAGTTCCCGCTCCCATCTTAGTGGCTATACGGAGTCGCGCAAAGTCGAATGCGACTTTGTTCGGCGTCTTAACCTCGCTGGGTTAGGGCCTTAACCGGCCTGTGGTGGTATGCTGGAAGGGCTCAACGGTACGCACGTTCATGGGTGGTCATATCATCTACTAGAGTTGCGGTAAACCATACGAGCAGGGGACAGCTTTCATAGAGATAGGAAAGATGCGAAAATAGGTGATTAGGTGTCGGCTAATCAGTTATCCAATGTGCATGTTGAGAATTAAGGGTCGATAAAAGATCGTTATCGAAGTTTCCAATCCCCATGTCGACCAAAAGAAGGAATACAACGTGGTGATTGGAAGGTTCAGTATACATCAGCTGTTTAGCAAATCCACCAAAACAATGGCCGTAGGTTAAACCTTCTTCTAGCATTAACTCCAAGAACATTGAGAGGTTACAAAATCAGACAGATCGACCGCGCTTTGATGGAATTCTCGGATATAATTGACGTCAGGTTCTATCGAAGCAATAACGTTGGCTCGAACTACCTATAGTGATTGTAAAGACGCGTCTAGAACTAACCTAAACCTATACTAAACTGAGTATTGTGAACAACATTCGATGCCAATCTCGGCTAAATCTCGCAAGACTGAGGTAGCCCTCGCTCGGCGTCGCTGAAAACTATCTTCTTCCGGCTATGTGGCCAATTTCGATGGCGTTAAGGACGAGCTCTGCGACAGATTCGAATAGACCAGTAGTAGGTCCCAGAACGAGAACACGATGTAAAAATCGTAAATGGAGATGCTAGTTTGGAAAGAAGGAAAACTCCTGTCCAGCCATTGGTTTTATTCTTCGGTCGATGGCCCGAATTATCTAAGTCTAAACGGGCTTGCACATGCTTTCTATGTTTCCAACATTCGGGAATACAATTGCAATTGCGCTTAAGCTAATGAGATCCGCATACGGCAATCGGATGTGCTGGAAACTTATACAAGCATAACATAACATAGCGTGTTATTGCAGGAGATTCCCAACAAACATCTTTGTTTAAGAGTAGCTTATTCGATTATTTTGTAGCTGATATTCATGGAACAAATGCTTGATAAACTATTATACAACAATAGTGCTCCTTGTGTTACGTCAGAAAGTTAAGAAACAACAACGGGAACGAGTTGAAGATATGAATGGATTGTGAAGGAATATTCAAGGTACGATTGAGTTGACTGCGGAAGAGGTGGTAGGTACGTACAGCGTAGCAGCTGATTGGATTCCTCTTGGTGACAAACGAGAAGAATCAGGCAGGGAGTCCCACGCTTATTGCATCGGACGAAGCGCGTAGACAAACAGCTTGTGTTCATCAACGCAGAATACAATATTGTTGGAAACGATACACGAAACGTCTATAAAACAATCATCGGCGTCAGAAGCAGATTTTTCTCTATACATGTAATGAAGAACATCTAAAAATTCGCTACCCAATGCCAGACAAAAGGATTAGTTTGACACATTCATTAATGGTTATGAACAAGCGGAGTAAACCGTAGCCAGCTGAACATTGCAGGTAATTGGCAAGGGGTGAATCAGTTGAAAAGTGGTTGAGAGAAGCCAATAATTGGTGAGTCTTCTGGATCGTGATCCACCATAGGGCTGTAAAAAAGACTTTTAAGCCTTTTAAGAAAGTTGAGGCTCACCAACTTTGCAAAACAAAGTACTTGGTAGATGGCAGGAAATCCCAACAGAGGTGACTGTAGGGAACATGCCCGGCTAAATAAATTAACGAGTTAATGAGTCTAGATCGATTGAATCATTTGTTTCAGTGCAACTAAAATTCATACATACATACGGCATACCGAAAGTTCGAAAGAACTGTAAGTAAAAAGGGGTTCTACTTATGATTTGATTCGAGCATGTAGACTTACCGTTTTCTCCCAGGGGGGCTTCCTATCTAACCGATGTAAAACGAGTAGAACTTTCCCCGGACGCGCATTGGCTGCTTGGCGGGCACGGGACCGTTGTTCGGCGGGCGGGGCTATGCTTAGGTGAACGACACGAGGCTGTCGCCTGCGGGGCAAACTCTTCTTGTGGGTGGATTTTCTAAACTCTTCGCGCACTGACTGACACTTAGTCCGTCCACTATAGTGGCTACCACGTGCCCGGGTACATTTTTTGGAATAGAGACCTTGCACTGGCTCACCCGCCGATATTTTACGGAAACGGGCTATCGAGATAGCAGTTATTATTTTCGCGGACACACTTCACCTCAGGGCACACGGATTCTTCCTTCTCTCTTCGGCGTTTACACGGATCGACACTAAATCGTGTTGAGAACTCGTTCGCACGATTTACGCAGCGCGGGTGTAATGCGGTAGATTTAAGTAGCGGGGTTTTTTCCAGGCTACGCACAGCACTTCACGGAACACGGTCGATACGAACTTCCTTCTTGATACCGCCACGTGGATACCGCCTGGGGGTAGCAACTCGTTACTCCCACTCTTAGGCACGTCCGATCGCCTCGCTTGCCAGAACAAAAAGCCTCGATCTCCTTGCTGATCGCAAGCAACTCCCTCTTGTAGGCTTAAGCGGAACTCCCTTGCGTTACGGCAGAACTCCTCCGCTCTCGGTCGGTTCGTGCAGTGGAGCCAATGGTAACCGCGGCGTCTCGATAAAGGGGTTTTATTATATAAATAAACAATTTTTGGAACTAACATGCAATACAAAATACAATTTTTTGAACTATTTACAGTTACTATGGGACATGGTCACATGTTACAGAACGAGAGAACGAACATACATTGTGTGACTCGAGACTCTCACAGCATGGGCGTAGCGACGAGGGGGGGGGGGTTTTGGGGGTTCAAACCCCCCCCCAGGAGAAAATTTGTTATACACTTTCAAGCTTGAAATTTCACAGCCAGCTGTTGTTTAAAGTATAGGAAAATGTACGGGGCTGATTGTACGATCCCCGTCGGCGTCGTGAACTTAGAGCCGGGGTGGTTTGTGCTGTTTTAAGCCCCATTTAATGCGATCTTGAGTTACTCGTCGTCCATTTTCCAGGTATCTCTGAAGTCGCAGTTTTTACTTAAAAAATAAAAAATGTCGCTTTAGACCTGGACGAGCCATCTCGCACGTTGAGTCGCTATGTGCCGGTGTCGGTGGGGTTGTTTTATAGAACCGTTTTCCTTACGACGTGACTAGTTCACTGTACTTTACTCCAAATGTACGTTGGTAATCTTCCCGAGCAGTGTATGTTGCCTTTGATTCATGCACCTCCGCTACTCTTCACTTTCAGCTTGCACTTCGTCAAATGCCGTCCGCAAAGGCGCGTAAGTCCTCCGTGAGCATGGTCTATCGGTCTAATAGGGGGTTTGTACATTGTCAGGTTCCTAAGGTGGCTTATGCCTCTTAATCGCAGCGTTTGGCGAAGCTCAAAGTAGGCCCGTTGTCCTGCTTGAATATGCCGCTGGATCTCCTTATTTGTGTTGTTATCCGCGGCTACCAGCGATCTCACATACACGAGCTCATCTACGACTTCTGGATCGTCGCCGTCAACGATTACCGTCCGCGAAAAAAGCACGTTCGTCTCATTTGATCCGCGTTAAATCAGACCAGACTAAATCGCAAAATTTAAAAGAATGAGTTAATGACAGCAAACGTTCAAGAATTTTCTAAGCTACATTTTACTCTAATAAGACTACATAAATGTTGCAAACAGTCAGTGTTATGAGATGATTTCGAACAATTGATAGTTACAAACCATACAGAGCAGCAAATTTTGAACGCGTTTTTCTCGAAATAAGATTTTTGTCACTTGGCTCGGTCTGACTTAACAGCGACCATTTGAGCTATTATCATTCATGTATTTGGTCTTCGACACGTTGATTTAAAGCCCAATCCTGCAAGGCTCCGCCTTCAGTCTAGCACAGATGGTCGGTGTTAAGTCAGACCGAACCAAGTGACAAAAATTTGATTTCGTGAAAAACGAAGTCAAAGTTTGCTGCTGCTGTGTAGTTGAAAGCTATCGATCGTTCGAAACCATTTCATATCTCTGGCTGTTTGCAACATTTGTTTGATCTTATTAGAGTAAAATGTAGCTTACGAAATTCTTAATCGTTTGCTGTCATTACCTTATTATTTTAAATTTTGCGACTTGGTCCGGTCTGATTTAACACCGACCAGATGGCCTTCGTCGTGGCAAAGTTTCTGTAACCTGCTTAGCCACCTGGCAAAGTCATCTGCTTAGCCAAGAAGTTTGCTACATTTACTAAGAATCAAACCTCTCTTTTCGAAATCTGATCGTCGGATCACCTTACGAGCGATGTCGAGAATCATACAGCATAAGTTGTTCTTCAGCACTCTCGCTGCGTCTTGAAGAGACTCAGTTCTATGGATTTTAACAGCCTCTTCCAGCCGAGATTCGAACATACAACGTACCTCAATGCCGGCTGGGAAGCCATAACTTTAACTCTGTTATTTCAATTTGATTTTTTGTCTGATGAGCAAAGCAAAGCCGTGGGATTAAACGTCCTTTCTAAGACTTGATCCCTCTTCATCGACAGACTTCGCAGTCGGCTACTACAGTACAGGACAGTTACCGGGCTAGTACAAAAATCCTACTGACTCTATCTAGCAGCACCGCCTAGCCGAGATTCGAACATGCGACGACTGATTTGTTGACCCAGCATCGTACCTCGAAACCAACTAGGCGGCATTTGTCTGATGCAGAACACTCAATTTCAACCAAAATAGTTTTTAACTGAAAATAATACTCCATTTCCTGAATAAGCTGCTTACGGTTAGGCTATGTCAGATTTGTTTTGGTAAAACCCCCCCCAAGGAACTTTTCTGGCTACGCCCATGTCTCACAGACTTCGTGAAATGAAATAGTACGACAAAGAGGGAGATCTAAGATCGCCCGAAAAGAGACGCACGGATATGAGAGTATTAATATCGTACCTGAAACGAGCGCGTCAGTTTTTGGACGAACGTAGACGTTAGCGGACGTGGTTGGCTCGGGCGGAGGCAACCGAGACGGACACTACAGTGACTAGGGAACAAATCGATCGGGAACATAAAAGCAAAGCCCTGGGTATAAATGTCTTTACCCTTATTTATCGACAGACCTAGTAGTCGGTTATTAGAGTACAGCAGCAGCATCACCAAACCGAGATTGGAACATACGACGACTAAGTTTTTAGACCAGCATCGTACCTCGAGGCTAACTGGGCAGTTAGGGACAAGCTACAACTGTCAATAGGGTCTTCTACCTATCACTCGCACAAATCTAGCGTCGTATAGAACGGTAGCCCTTTATAAACATGAAACATAAAAGCTAGAGGAAGCAGATCGATGATCGCAGTGTGAGGTGTGTGAGTATTCCGGAACTGAGGAATCACCCAACGCGTAGAGCTATATAGGATTAGGTCTTACCTCGCTGACTGTCCGTTGGGAAAAGAGGCCGATTGAACGGGTGTACTTTCCAGCATGCTTTGCAGCGCATGCTGTGATCCGCGGGTTTTCGTGTCGGAGTTACTTTAATGCAGTAACTGCGCGCATACAGTATGCACCCCTTTGTTGGTGCATATATTGTCACACAGCTACGGCAGTGTTATTGGTTTATCTTTGTGATACCACACAAGGTGTTACTTGACGGTGACGGGAAATTGAAAGATAATATGTATATGTAAAATGAATTGCATCAAGTTTACGAATAATGAATGATACAATGAAATTAAAATAATGTGGCAGGTGGTAGTGGGAAGGACGCGTAGCCCAAATGCATAACGAAAGTTGATCCGATTGTCATCTTGACCGTTAGAATTGTATGCTCTTCATTTTTTTGTATGAGTATATTATAGAAATACTATAGGTTCAAGAGTTAAAACTGTTTATGTGCTAAGTAAAATGTTCTTAAAAAATTCTAATGCAGCAACTGTTATTCGCGGTTTTATACATCAAATTTAATACTAGCAGTTTGATTTTTAACAACAATATACACATTTTAATGGTTTCGTATAAATATGTACTTTCCAATATACCGGTAAATGGCTAATCAACTATATAAGTTGCACATGTACATTAACAATAAGATGGATTTAGATATTACACAAAAAATCAGAATACAATAAACAGGTTAAAAAATTAGCTACATGGTTTGATTATTTAGTTTTATTATTCGATGGCGGTCTAATTGCGTTTGAGGCAACAGGAGCACTGTTGGCAGCGCTGACACCATTCCGACGAGCCTTGATTCGAGTCTGTAGTGTGGCCAATAAACCATTCAGCACATCATGATTAGGAATTTTCTTTGCAAATAGAAGCCGCTTAACCGAATCGTCGTAGGTTAGGAGCGCGACCATGTTCTGCAGTAGAAACCCTTGGCAGTACTCCATCAGTTTTTGAGCATTATAAACCTGTAGGTGGTTCAGAAGCATTGTAGGCTTAAGAGGTTATGAGGTAAGTGAAGATGAATTACCTTAGCGTGGATATACATTGCTACTACATTATCGATATCGATCATTTCAGCACATCGTGCCTCGGTGTAGCGGAGGAGGCCCTCCAACTGGAAGAAACTAGCCGCAGCCATCAGCTCTAGTACATCACCAGCGGCCACGTCCAGTGTATTACATCCTCCACTATACAAGAATTGCATTACCAACTGAAAATTTTGATGAAAATACTCTTTAATATGACCAGGACATCTTGAGAGAATTAAAACATACCTCGAATATATGATACCGGATGTCGTTGATTTGAACTGTAGGCGTGCCAGTGCCTTCGTTCAGCTTTGAACTGAGCATACTCTGCAAACGTGGTGATGCGGTTACCAAAACGATCTTGTGTCCGTAGAAAATGCGATTTTCGACTCTGTAAATTCCAAAATTAGTTGATAGATTTGAAAGAATCTTCGCCAACAAGTACCTGAATGTCACATCGCTCAGTTCCGGATTGTTAACAAACTTAGGATCAATTCTGGACCCGTTTGATGGCTGCAGTACTGGTTCTTTGATCGGCTTGATTGGCTCCCAACCGAAGCAAGTGCTGAAGATGTCTGCCAAAAGAAGAGTCGTTCCCTCCTTCTACAATGTAATATATAACTGGTTAGAGACTGCTGCTGATTCCAAATTTCCTCTGAGAAACATACCTTACTGTAGCGGAAAATGTTGAACAACAATGGCAGACATTCTGTCACAAACTGTTGACTGTAGTCATCTGGACAAACTTGCAGAAAATCTTGTAACAGCTGGTCTATGACGGCATCCAATCGAAGTTCATGAGCAGCGGCCAGAGCATGCATCCAGCAATGCAAAGTCCAGGGAACTCCGAGTGCACGCAACTCAATGGTAATGTCTAAAATTTGGGAATTGCTTAGTTACCATCAGAAGATTAGCGAGTTAGAATTAATTCTTACCCAGGTGGTTGTTCTCAGCACTGTGATACATGGCCTCTTGAAGACTTTTAATTTGCGTTTTGTTTAGTGTTGGAGGAACTTCAGTTTGTCTCTCTAGTTGACTGCGACTGGTGCTGTCACCTTCGGCAAGCATTTCCTCTAACGAGAGCACCTCCCGACTACCTGGAGCTAGTGGATGCGATAGAAGTTTCCTCAGCGAAACTCTTTGACCGTGGGCCGCTGCTACAGAAATCGCACTACAACAAAAGATGATCATATAAATAAGTTGAGCGAGGAAGTTGTTAAGTTGAAATTTTACCTGTAACAGCCCCGTTGTGCACTACCAGAGAAGCACAGCGAATCCTTTAATTGCGTTGACAAGAAAGCGTGCGCCCCATGCGCAAGCAATAGCGAAACCACTTCGACAACTCCTCCTCCGCTGGCTACCTGCAGTGGCGTCAAGGTGCATTTATCCTCACTTAGCCGTGCTCCCCCCTCCACGTGGGCTCCGCGTTCTAACAACGTTCGAATGGCTTGATAGTTTCCTTTACATGCAGCAAAGGTTAGCGCTGTCCAGTGTTGCGTTTCCGGATGAATTGCTGGACAGTTTGCGGTTCCAACTGTCGGCACTTCGACATTTGGATCCGCTCCGGCATCCAGCAATGTTTGTATAGCTGCATCATCATTACGAATTGCTGCGATCATAAGAGCGGTCATTCCTTGATGATTGAGCGTATCGTAACGGGTTGTCGGTGGGACCAACGATAGCGCTTGAATGAGCAACTCTCCTCGACCAGTCAACATCAAACGGAACGCTAGAGCATAGGTTGCGCGTCGTCCGCACTCACTGGAGTCCTCCTAAAGATTTAACAAGATTTTTTAATATCTAGATAGTACAGATTATCTACGTAATACTTACTATATTACTGCTAGTGGTAGAGGTGGATGAATTGGACGACAAGGAACCATGCAGTGGTTGAGTTTGGCCTGAATGATTCGACGAAGCTATACTTTGGCTGGACAGGGTGAGTCTCTTCGAGGGTAACTCTTCTTCTGATATAATTTGTCGTGGAGGGCAGTCAACGCCGGGTAGCAACAGTCGAGCTGCCTGCATAATATCATCTTTGTCAATCAGTAACGCATGTCGATACTCGGCATGAGCTGAGGAAACACGCAGCCACTCCACCAGCGGTGGTAAAACTACATATGCTCTTTCGTAGCACAATTCTTGGATGTTTGTACCACCACCATTGGTCGCTACTCCGATATCATTGTGTTCCAATTGTGAGCAACGCATAAAGTAAAATAGTACACGAAGTGCTGACTGCGACATGGTGATATGTTGGCTCCTTTGCTGCGCTCTGGTAACCAGGTCCTTCAATTCATTGAGGCTTCCGACGCAAGTTGTCAGGAGACATGGTTCAAGAGCAGGGCTTTGTGTGTTGGAGTTTATCGACGATTGACTAGCCCAACGTGGCATGGTAAGCGCTCCTGAAGCAACTCGGCCAGCATTGAGGTGCGCATATGGTTGCAGTAATCCCCACAAATCGCCTGACCCGGCTATTGCATGTTCTAGACCACTAGCCGTCAGTGTAGACGTTGGATCCGTTGGCAGGCATTGAAGAAATATTTCCTCCAACAAATTCTCCAACCCAGCACAGAGATATACGGCAGCATATTCATGAACGAATCTTCCCAGCCTAGCATCAGCCATCCAACGGTGGAATCGTCCTACCGGCAGTTGCAGCCCTGCACGGGCTGACTTACTTTGTTTGAGAGCACTATCACCAGGCACGGCAAACATAGCGGCAGCTCGAAGGCATGCCTTGATACAAGAATCTGCCAGAGCTGGTGACAGCACAATTTTAAAAGCTCCAGAAACTTCATGCTTTGAACATAATCCCAAAGGCCCGGATAGCCGTTGAACTTCTCTAGCAACACGAACTAGAGCACGTTGAAGCAGGTATCCCAATCTAGGAACTGCTTCCACTGACACTCGCTCCGAATGTTCTCGGCAACGCCCAGATCTTAGTACCCGTAAAACGCAGTGCTGGCTCCAGGGAGGATGCTGCAGCTCAACGAGACGATTGTGTGAATCGACCCATACGAACTCATCGGCGCTCGTTACATTAGTGTTAACCGTTTCCAATGAACTATACCTGCCGAGTCTACGCTCTGGCTCAGAACTCTCAGATCCGGCACTCAAACTGCTATAGGTAGAGGTACTGGTGTGCGAGCGCATCGTTAGTTGTTGTATAGCAAGTTTAATGTCTTCCAAGCCACCGCCACCCCAAGGAATTTTAGCCGGAGTAGCTCGGTGACGCGATCTCGAGTGGTTGGTACTAGCCCGTGAACGTGCACTTCGGTTTGTTACTCCTGCGGCTAGGCGATCTTCAGGAAGTGGACCAAGCGGACCACTATTTCTGTTACCACCGGGAGAGCTACTTCCGTGACCGGTGTCCGACATGGACGCATGACCGGAGGACCGATTTTCATCCGACGAACTGTGGCACTCGTTAACGCGCTGCAGACCACGAAAATCATGCGTTCCAGTATGGTGGTGGGTTCGTGTGATTCCTAACCCCTTCTGAGGTGGTCCTCCTAGGGAGTTTTGCTGCGATTGGGGATGGTGGTAAGATTGTATGGCATGATGATTTTGAGAGAAGTGTTGCTTTAAGTAGCTGACACTACTAGCGTTGCTAGAACTGTTGCTGCTGGAGTTTAGTGGTTCAGTAGAAGAAGCCGGTGAGTTGAGTAGGTTGCCGCTACTGTTGCTGAGCCCGCTAGCATTGAGTCGCTTGTTGTTGTTTCCACTGCCGTTCATATTTGTTTTATCAAGCCCAGAACTGATCATTGCCGGTTGCGATTTAACTGGGGAACTTTGGACGGTTAGTTTTGTGGGACCAGCAACGGATCGATGAGGACCCTGTTGCTGTGAGCCACCATGATGGTTTTGCAATGGACCATTAGGCTGTTGTTGGGGTCCATGTTGGGTTTGCTGCTTGTGGTTTCCGTTCGTGAATTTATTTGGCCCTACGTCTCGTTCCGGTATCATCGCTGATGTGCTGTAGGATAAATTGTTATTGCTACCGTTCGTCGTGTTGCTGGAGGTGGTAGTATCTCCGCACTGCTGAAGGCTCTGAACAGGGGACAGATTGTAGTTTCGGGGATCCTGGTTGCCATTGACTGGGCGTACGGCGATTTCTTTCGAGATACGCGGAGCTGGCGTCGCAACCGCTGGACTCTGAATCCGTGGCCCGGATGTAACGGGATTTGAGGATGCTATATAATGATTGCCAGGCGATAGTCCATTGGAGCCATTCTGAAGGTTGGTGCTAGCGCTGTTTACACCGGAACTGGTTGAATTACTGTTGTTGGATGGTGAACTGACATGGCTGTTGGCGACTGTTCCAGAGGGTCTGCAAATAAAACATATTAAATTAGTTTAATCTTTCTATTTACCACAAGTTAAATTGCACCAATCATTTTTAGGAACTTTAGAATGTGCTCACCAAGGGATAGAAATACTAAATCGTTTATGTGTGTTCAACTTAAATAAATATACTTTACCGTGCCCGCCAGTTCTGCACAAAGCTCCAATCGAAAGGGTCACCGATGTCTTCATCGATACAGCCATAGCCGTTTTCGACGGAATCATTCTGGAAGACTGCTTGCACAATATCCGAAGCCGCTTTGTAGCTTTCCTCGATTTTTATATTGATGACGCCATTCACAACACTTTCAACGAACGACGGCAACGAATTGCGGTTCTGTTCATCGAAAGCGATTGACTGCTGATCCGTTCGTCCGATTTCCACCACCTGAGTGTGATTTCGCTTAGGGATCTCACCGATCACGGCAGTCGTTTTCACTGCCGGTACCGGAGGCGCTGGCGCTGGCTTCTTTTGCGTTATGACAACGGTAGCAGAACAACCCGGTCCCATTGGATCCACTGTGGAAGTTGCGGTCGCGGGGGGATTTTTGTTTTTCTCCTCCAGTACTGATTTGAGCTGCTGGATGAATTCTTTGCCCGGTTTTTGATGCTCCATTCGATCGTCGGCAGTGTCCTTACGCTTTGGTTTGATGATAATCGAGTTTTGGCGACGAAATTGCATTTCGGCCGTTTCTTCGCACAGGCGCTGCGCGTGGAAGACATTTAGTTCGGTTGTTTTCGGGGGTGGAGGTGTCGGAGGGCTGGATCGTGTTTTTTCGTTTTTCTTGTGAGCGATACTATCGCCGAAGTAGATGATTACTTTATGATCTTTTTGTTTTTCAATCTTGTTTTTCAAATTTTGAGTCGATACTGTGGGCCCCGGTGGAGGAACCGGCGATAGGTAGCTAAAATAGTCATCCTCCTCGGCGAGATTGTTCGTACTTTTGATCATTTTTGGTTCAAGAAGGCCTCCACTGTAGCGGTTTCTGTTGATTTTTGAAAAACAGGAGATTTCGTTGCAGCTTTGAGCTTTTTTCATTCGATTATGAAGCCTGGTTCCGATCGATGCTTGCTCGTCGAAGCTGTAGTTAAGATCCGTTGCAGAAGGACCCGCCGATGGTGTC